>NC_061513.1:158874583-158935077 GCF_022539505.1 Lolium rigidum | reverse complement strand
TCAAGATCATCTATTTGTAATGCTACATGTTGTGTTTGTTGGGATCCGATGAATATGGAATACTATGTCAAGTTGATTATCGATCTATCATATATGTGTTGTTTATGATCTTGCATGCTCTCCGTTGCTAGTAGAGGCTCTGGCCAAGTTGATAGTTGTAACTCCAAGAGGGAGTATTTATGCTAGATAGTGGGTTCATGCCTCCATTGAATCTGGGACAGTGACAGAAAGTTCTAAGGTTGTGGATGTGCTGTTGCCACTAGTGATAAAACATCAATGCTTTGTCTAAGGATATTTGTATTGTTTAATTACGCACGTACTTAATGCAATTGTCCGTTGTTTGCAACTTAATATCGGAAGGGGTGCGGATGCTAACCCGAAGGTGGACTTTTTAGGCATAGATGCATGCTGGATGACGGTCTATGTTCTTTGTCGTAATGCCCTAAGTAAATCTGATAGTAGTCATCATGATATGTATGTGCATTGTTATGCCCTCTCTATTTGTCAATTGCCCAACTGTAATTTGTTCACCCAACATATTATTTATCTTATTGGAGAGACACCACTAGTGAACTGTGGACCCCGGTCCATTCTTTTACATCTGAAATACAACCTACTGCAATCATTGTTCTCTGTTGTTCTTTGCAAGCAAACATCATTCTCCACACCATACGTTTAATCCTTTGTTTTCAGCAAGCCGGTGAGATTGACAACCTCACCTGTTAAGTTGGGGCAAAGTATTTTGATTGTGTTGTGCAGGTTCCACGTTGGCGCCGGAATCCCCGGTGTTGCGCCGCTCTACACTCCTTCACCAACAACCTTCACGTGGCCTTCATCTCCTACTGGTTCGATAACCTTGGTTTCTTACTGAGGGAAAACTCGCTGCTGTACGCATCATACCTTCCTCTTGGGGTTCCCAACGGACGTGTGCTTTACCGTCACAAGCAGCTACTTTTTTGGCGCCGTCGCCGGGGAGGAATCAACACTCCATCAAGCCCTGTCACGCGCTATCAATCTGCAACATATATATAAAAGGACACTCTGTTCATTCGGATACCAAGTAATAGCTAATAGGCCTTTATCGGCCGTTGAACACTGATGTCTACGGGAGCTTCTATTCTTGTAGACAGTGTTGGGCCTCCAAGAGCAGAGGTTTGTAGAACAGCAGCAAGTTTCCCTTAAGTGGATACCCAAGGTTTATCGAACTCAGGGAGGAAGAGGTCAAAGATATCCCTCTCATGCAACCCTGCAACCACAAAGCAAGAAGTCTCTTGTGTCCCCAACACACCTAATAGGTGCACTAGTTCGGCGAAGAGATAGTGAAATACGGGTGGTATAAATAAGTATGAGCAGTAGCAACGGTGCCGAGAAAAGTGCTTGGCGTGTAGTGGATGGTGGTGGTATTGCAGCAGATAGTAACTCAGTAAAACGATAGAACAAGCGAGTAGTAACTCGAGCAAGTAGTAACGCAGCAGTAGTAAACAAGCAAGTAGTAACTCAGCAGTATTTAGGAACAAGGCCTAGGGATTACACTTTCACTAGTGGACACTCTCAACATTGATCACATAACAGAATAGATAAATGCATACTCTACACTTTTGTTGGATGATGAACACATTGCGTAGGATTACACGAACCCTCAATGCCGGAGTTAACAAGCTCCACAATAATGCTCATGTTTAAGTAACCTTATAGTGTAAGATAGATCAACGAGACTAAACCAAGTACTAGCATAGCATGCACACTCGTCACCTTCATGCATATGTAGGAGGAATAGATCACATCAATATTATCATAGCAATAGTTAACTCCATAATCTACAAGAGATCATGATCATAGCATAAACCAAGTACTAACACGGTGCACGCACTGTCACCTTTGCACACATGCAGGAGGAATAAACTACTTTAATAACAAATCACTAGAGTAGCACATGGATAAATTGTGATACAACATGCTGCAATCATAAAGAGATATAAATAAGCACTTCACTACGCCATTCAACAGTGAATAAGTATTCTGTGAAATCTAGCCTAAGAGACCCACACGGTGCACACACTGTCACCTTTACACACGTGGGACGAGGAGTCTCCGGAGATCACATAAGTAAAACCCACTTGACTAGCATAATGACATCTAGATTACAAGCATCATCATATGAATCTCAATCATGTAAGGCAGCTCATGAGATTATTGTATTGACACACATAGGAGAGAGATGAACCACATAGCTACCGGTACAGCCCCGAGCCTCGATGGAGAACTACTCCCTCCTCATGGGAGCAGCAGCGGTGATGGAGATGGCGGTGGAGATGGCAGCGGTGTCGATGGAGAAGCCTTCCGGGGGCACTTCCCCGCTCCGGCAGGTGCCGGAACGAGATCCCGTCCCCCGGATCTTGGCTTCGCGATGGCGGCGGCTCCGGCAGGTTTCCGTGGGTTTCGTCAATTGGTATCGGGTTTTCTGATCCGGGGCTTTATATAGGCGAAGAGGCGGCGCAGGAGGGCTGACGGGGGGCCACACCATAGGGCGGCGCGGCCCCCTCTCGGCCGCGCCGGCCTAGGGTTTGGTGGCCTCGTGGCCCCCTCCGGTCCTTCCCGGGTGTTCTGGATGCTTCCGATGAAAATAGGAACTTTGGCGTTGATTTCGTCCGATTCCGAGAATATTTCGTTACTAGGATTTCTGAAACCAAAAACAGCGAGAAAACAGAACCGGCACTTCGGCATCTTGTTAATAGGTTAGTTCCGGAAAATGCACGAATATGACATAAAGTGTGCATAAAACATGTAGATAACATCAATAATGTGGCATGGAACACAAGAAATTATCGATACGTTGGAGACGTATCAGCATCCCCAAGCTTAGTTCTCGCTCGTCCCGAGCGAGTAAAACGATAACAAAGATAATTTCGGAGTGACATGCCATCATAAACTTGATCATACTATTTGTAAAGCATATGTAGAGAATGCAGCGATCAAAACAATGGTGATGACATGAGTAAACAAGTGAATCATAAAGCAAAGACTTTTCATGAATAGCACTTCAAGACAAGCATCAATAAGTCTTGCATAAGAGTTAACTCATAAAGCAATAATTCAAAGTAAAGGTATTGAAGCAACACAAAAGAAGATTAAGTTTCAGCGGTTGCTTTCAACTTGTAACATGTATATCTCATGGATAATTGTCAATGCAAAGCAATATAACAAATGCAATATGCAAATATGTAAGAATCAATGCACAGTTCACACAAGTGTTTGCTTCTTGAGATGGAGAGAAATAGGTGAACTGACTCAACATTGAAAGTAAAAGAATGATCCTCATAGAGGAAAAGCATCGATTGCTATATTTGTGCTAGAGCTTTGATTTTGAAAACATGAAACAATTTTGTCAACGGTAGTAATAAAGCATATGCATCATGTAAATTATATCTTATAAGTTGCAAGCCTCATGCATAGTGTACTAATAGTGCTCGCACCTTGTCCTAATTAGCTTGGACTACCTGGATTATCACCGCAATACATATGCTTTAACCAAGTATCACAAAGGGGTACCTCTATGCCGCCTCGTACAAAGGTCTAAGGAGAAAGCTCGCATTTGGATTTCTCGCTTTTGATTATTCTCAACTTAGACATCCATACCGGGACAACATAGACAACAGATAATGGACTCCTCTTTTAATGCTTTAAGCATTTGACAACAATTAATTCTTTTCTCATTAGAGATTTGAGGATATTTGTCCAAAACTGAAACTTCCACCATGAATCATGGCTTTAGTTAGCGGCCCAATGTTCTTCTCTCACAATATGCATGCTCAAACCATTCAACTCGAGTGTAGATCGCCCTTACTTCGGACAAGACGAACATGCATAGCAACTCACATGAAATTCAACAATGAGTTGATGGCGTTCCCCCAGTAAACATGGTTATCGCACAACAAGCAACTTAATAAGAGATAAAGTGCATAATTACATATTCAATACCACAATAGTTTTTAAGCTATTTGTCCCATGAGCTATATATTGCAAAGGTGAATGATGTAATTTTAAAGGTAGCACTCAAGCAATTTACTTTGGAATGGCGGGAAAATACCATGTAGTATAGGTAGGTATGGTGGACACAAATGGCATAGTGGTTGGCTCAAGTATTTTGGATGCATGAGAAGTATTCCCTCTCGATACAAGGTTTAGGCTAGCAAGGTTATTTGAAACAAACACAAGGATGAACCGGTGCAGCAAAACTCACATAAAAGACATATTGTAAACATTATAAGACTCTACACCGTCTTCCTTGTTGTTCAAAACTCAATACTAGAAATTATCTAGACTTTAGAGAGACCAATTATGCAAACCAAATTTTAGCATGCTCTATGTATTCTTCACTAATAGGTGCAAAGTATATGATGCAAGAGCTTAAACATGAGCACAACAATTGCCAAGTATCACATTACCCAAGACATTATAGCAAATTACTACATGTATCATTTTCCAATTCCAACCATATAACAATTTAACGAAGAGGAAACTTCGCCATGAATATTATGAGCTAAGAACACATGTGTTCATACGAACCAGCGGAGCGTGTCTCTCTCCCACACAAGCATGATGTAATCCAATTTATTCAAACACAAACAAAAACAAAAGCAAACAAACAGACGCTCCAAGAAAAAGCACATAAGATGTGATGGAATAAAAATGTAGTTTCGGGGAGGAACCTCGATAATTTGTCGATGAAGAAGGGGATGCCTTGGGCATCCCCAAGCTTAGACGCTTGAGTCTTCTTGATATATGCAGGGATGAACCACCGGGTGCATCCCCAAGCTTAGAGCTTTCACTCTCCTTGATCATAGTATATCATCCTCCTCTCTTGACCCTTGAAAACTTCCTCCACACCAAACTCGAAACAACTCATTAGAGGGTTAGTGGACAATAAAAATTAACATGTTCAGAGGTGACACAATCATTCTTAACACTTCTGGACATTGCATAAAGCTACTGGACATTAATGGATCAAAGAAATTCATCCAACATAGCAAAAGAGGCAATGCGAAATAAAAGGCAGAATCTGTCAAAACAGAACAGTCCGTAAAGATGGATTTTATTAGGCCACCAGACCTGCTCAAATGAAAATGCTCAAATTGAATGAAAGTTGCGTACATATCTGAGGATCATGCACGTAAATTGGCATAATTTTCTGAGCTTCCTGCAGGGCAGTGGGCTCAGATTCGTGACAGCAAAGAAATCTGGAACTGCGCAGTAATCCAAATCTAGTACTTACTTTTCTATCAAAGACTTTACTTGGCACAACAAAACATAAAACTAAGATAAGGAGAGGTTGCTACAGTAGTAAACAACTTCCAAGACACAAATATAAAACAAAGTACTGTAGCAAAATAACACATGGGTTATCTCCCAAGAAGTTCTTTCTTTTTAGCCATTAAGATGGGCTCAGCAGTTTTAATGATGCACTCGCAAGAAATAGTATTTGAAGCAAAAGAGAGCATCAAGAGGCAAATTCAAAACACATTTAAGTCTAACATGCTTCCTATGCATAGGAATCTTGTAAATAAACAAGTTCATGAGGAGCAAAGTAACAAGCATAGGAAGATAAAACAAGTGTAGCATCAAAAATTTCAGCACATAGAGAGGCATTTTAGTAACATGAAAATTTCTACAACCATATTTTCCTCTCTCATAATAACTTTCAGTAGCATCATGAGCAAACTCAACAATATAACTATCATATAAAGCATTCTTCTCATGAGTCTCATGCATAAAATTATTACTCTCCACATAGGCATAATCAATTTTATTAGTTGTAGTGGGAGCAAATTCAACAAAGTAGCTATCATTATTATTCTCATCAAGTGTAGGAGGCATAGTATAATCACAACAAAATTTACTCTCCATAGTAGGTGGCACCAAAAGACCACTATCATTATCATCATAAATAGGAGGCAAAGTATCATCACAGAAAATTTTCTCCTCAATGCTTGGGGGACTAAAAATATCATGAAAACCAGACTTCCCCAAGCTTAGAACTTTCTATATCATTGTCAACAATGGTGTTCAAAGCGTTCATACTAATATTACTACCAGCATGCAAAGAAGATTTCATAGGTTTTTTAATTTTCGCATCAAACAATCCATGTTTTAAATCAGGAAATAGAATAAGAAGCTCACTCTTGTACATTATGCCAAACTAGTGTAAACAAGAAACAACAAGATGCAATTGCAGGATCTAAAGGAAATAGCTTCGAGCACACACACAACGGCGCCGTAAAAATACTTTACCCGAGACCGTAGTATGAGAGCCTTTTACCTTTCCTCCCCGGCAACGGCGCCGGAAAAGTGCTTGATGTCTACGGGAGCTTCTATTCTTGTAGACGAGTGTTGGGCCTCCAAGAGCGAGAGGTTTGTAGAACAGCAGCAAGTTTCCCTTAAGTGGATACCCAAGGTTTATCGAACTCGGGGAGGAAGAGGTCAAAGATATCCCTCTCATGCAACCCCGCAACCACAAAGCAAGAAGTCTCTTGTGTCCCCAACACACCTAATAGGTGCACTAGTTCGGCGAAGAGATAGTGAAATACGGGTGGTATAAATAAGTATGAGCAGTAGCAACGGTGCCGAAAAGTGCTTGGCGTGTAGTGGATGGTGGTGGTATTGCAGCAGTAGTAACTCAAGAAAACAAGTAAACAAGCGAGTAGTAACTCAGGCAGTAGTAACGCAGCGAGTAGTAAACAAGCAGTAGTAACTCAGCAGTATTTAGGAACAAGGCCTAGGGATTACACTTTCACTAGTGGACACTCTCAACATTGATCACATAACAGAATAGATAAATGCATACTCTACACTTTTGTTGGATGATGAACACATTGCGTAGGATTACACGAACCCTCAATGCCGGAGTTAACAAGCTCCACAATAATGCTCATGTTTAAGTAACCTTATAGTGTAAGATAGATCAACGAGACTAAACCAAGTACTAGCATAGCATGCACACTCGTCACCTTCATGCATATGTAGGAGGAATAGATCACATCAATATTATCATAGCAATAGTTAACTCCATAATCTACAAGAGATCATGATCATAGCATAAACCAAGTACTAACACGGTGCACGCATCGTCACCTTTGCACACATGCAGGAGGAATAAACTACTTTAATAACAAATCACTAGAGTAGCACATGGATAAATTGTGATACAACATGCTGCAATCATAAAGAGATATAAATAAGCACTTCACTACGCCATTCAACGAGTGAATAAGTATTCCGTGAAATCTAGCCTAAGAGACCCACACGGTGCACACACTCGTCACCTTTACACACGTGGGACGAGGAGTCTCCGGAGATCACATAAGTAAAACCCACTTGACTAGCATAATGACATCTAGATTACAAGCATCATCATATGAATCTCAATCATGTAAGGCAGCTCATGAGATTATTGTATTGACACACATAGGAGAGAGATGAACCACATAGCTACCGGTACAGCCCCGAGCCTCGATGGAGAACTACTCCCTCCTCATGGGAGCAGCAGCGGTGATGGAGATGGCGGTGGAGATGGCAGCGGTGTCGATAGAGAAGCCTTCCGGGGGCACTTCCCCGCTCCGGCAGGGTGCCGGAACGAGATCCTGTCCCCCGGATCTTGGCTTCGCGATGGCGGCGGCTCCGGCAGGTTTCGTGGGTTTCGTCAATTGGTATCGGGTTTTCTGATCCAGGGGCTTTATATAGGCGAAGAGGCGGCGCAGGAGGGCCGACAGGGGGCCACACCATAGGGCGGCGCGGCCCCCCTCCGGCCGCGCCGGCCTAGGGTTTGGTGGCCCCGTGGCCCCCTCCGGTCCTTCCCGGGTGTTCCGGATGCTTCCGATGAAAATAGGAACTTTGGCGTTGATTTCGTCCGATTCCGAGAATATTTCGTTACTAGGATTTCGAAACCAAAAACAGCAGAAAACGAGAACCGGCACTTCGGCATCTTGTTAATAGGTTAGTTCCAGAAAATGCACGAATATGACATAAAGTGTGCATAAAACATGTAGATAACATCAATAATGTGGCATGGAACACAAGAAATTATCGATACGTTGGAGACGTATCAAACACAAAAGTACATTCACTTTCTTCGGACAACAATCCCAAACCGCCCCAATCAAAAGGTGGCCCATATTTCGCCGTATTTCATTTGGATCCAAGAATCAGGTGCCCGGAGGCTAGAGGGTCCAAAATCAGGCCATACTAATTTAGCAAAATAGTCCTTTGTTGTCTTCTATCCCCAAATTCCGAAACCAGATTCTTTTATAGGTTTAGCCCAGCAAGATGGGATAGTTATTTTTGTCCACTCTGTTCGAGACATGTAAACTAACATATGGGATCCACCTTGGAGACACGCCAAGTGGTTCAGTTCTGACATGCGGGGCCACGCGTCCAGAATTGACACATCTCCATGTGGGCCCGATGGAAATTGCACATGGGACCCATGTAGGACCGACAAAGTATGTAGGCCCAGCAAGCTTTGACACGAGGTCCCACCAATATCTGACATGCGGGCCCACCAAAGCTCTGACACGCGGCCACGCCACATCTCCATATGGGCCCGACGGGAATGGAACCTGGGACCCATGTAGGCCCGATACATTATGTAGGCCCAGCAAGCTCTAACCTGCGGGGCCATGTATCCAGAATTAACGGCAGACAGACACTTGTGCTGGCACGTGCACAATTTTTTTTGGCATGGAAACTGACATGTGGAACCCATGTTGGTGGTACTGACAGTTCTGGTCCACTTCGCATGCCTGGAGGCTGTCGGAACGGGCGGCCCCACGCATGTGGGTCGTGTCAGTACCTGACATGCGGGCCCGAGTGCTGTAGGCCAGGTACATGTGTGCAGATAGTGGTTGTCTCGCCTTACAAATATGGGTCCCAGTGCTGCAGGCCTTGGACTGTTGTGCGGGCAGACAGAAAAGTACGTGAACATGAGCGTGCAGAGTGTGGGTCAGGTGTGTCCACCGGCCCGAAGCCTAGTTGTTGTGACGCCTACCTGCTGACTCAGCAGTTCAGGCCGCCCACCTCCCGCGACGCTCATTTTTGCACAATCATTGACGTTTAGACCTCGCCCGTCACTATTTTTTCGAGTCGAGCGGCCCAAATCGCCATCTGTGACGCGAGAACGCCCTATCATCATAGAAAAAGACAATCGCTGACGGATTTCTCAATCGTTAGTATCATACCGTCATTGAAGACCCATATGTTACTAGTGTTCGGCAGGCATGTGTTATGACCAGCTGTCGATGGATATCTAAGATAAAACCACTTCAACCTCCATCCCTGGACTGATTCTCTCATTGCGAAGTTGAAGTAGTTTACTTATTTTCGGACAACAAAACCAACTCCGCCGGTGATGAAGGATCCATTGCTACTACTATAACGCTTAACGAATAAAATCTTCTTCCATAAACCCCAATGAGGATCTATGCCAAGGAAAGCCTCACAGAGAGTGATAAAGATTGCAAGGTGAAGAATAGAGTTTGAGGTTAATTGCCAAAGCTGAATCCCATATGAAAGCAGAAGACGCCGAAGAAACTCATGTGCTGGTAAGGATAACCCACGGTACAAGAACGCGGCAAACATTACAGAAAAACCATCGGGAGGATTGGGGCGCAAATCTGAACCTGGTAGGATGACGTCTCCCTCCTTATCAGGGATCAGGCCAAGACTCTGCGCCTTCTTTTCATCGCTCTTCGACATTGTCGAAGCGGGCCAGTCGCCGGGGGCGTCCTTGGTGGTAGCGGCGAAAGCCTCCGGCGCAACCTTCTTCATTGCCGCCGCGATGATCTTGGGGCCGGTGGTGCTCGTGGCAACAAAGGATGGGGCAGCGGCGCCCTTCTTCTTCACCATCCTGAAGTTTCTTCGGAGATACCGGTGGTTGAAGCGCGACGGTGGTGGCGGCGCGTCAGTTACGATTTGCAAGAACATAGGAAGAAGAAAGCAATGGGAAGACGAAGAAGAGTAAAATTTGTGTCTCTTTTTTATAAAGGAGAAAGTTACCAAGGATCTGGTCCGGTGGATCTGTGCCATAAACGTTGGACGCAGATCTGGGTCGCCACGTGTCACGATAGCAATCACACCAAAGGACAATTACCTCCACTACACGCGGAAATCGAGGAGATGCCTTGGATGAAGCGCAATGATCGGTCATTTCAGACTGCTCAAAGCAGGGGTGGGCCTGTCAGGTCATGTCCCGTGAAATCCGCAACTGCAGTTACGACGTCACTGATGATGTCACCAAAGTTATCGACTCCTTATAATAATAGCATTCGAAGCAACTTGGTATTCGATGGAATCTGTAGCATTTGGCTCCTCGACTTGAGTCTACGTACGGTTGCAAGCATCCATCCCTATACTCGGGGGCTACTCCCATCGGGAGCGCTGGACGGGCACTCGATAAAAACTACTGAAGCAGAATAAAAACGGACCCGTAGGTTCCAAAAAGATCCAGATTGAGCCCGGGAACTTGATACTAATTAAAGTAACATTGTTTTGCCATCGGCAGTTAACTAGCATCGATTTATCGAGTAAGCCTAGGCTCGTTAATTTTATCCCTTACGTACTATCATATCATATGGCTGCACTCGGAGTTTTTTGAAGAACTGATACATAAAAAGATATCGGATGATGAAGGCAATTCAGAAAGCATCAGAATCTTCGAGTAGTACAACTTGAGTCTATGCACGCTTGCAAGCATCCGTCCCTACACTCAGGGGCTACTCCCACTGGGAGCGCTGGACGCGCACCCAATATCAGGCAATTCCAACTTCAATATGATGAAGAAGGAGCAATTCTTTTCAATAGTTAAGGATATTCGGATGAAGACAATTATAGTCCTTGCTCGAAGCTTTACTTCGGCCAATCACTCGGGGGCTACTGATGTGGGCATTACCCTTCGGGTACCCGACATTCATCTACCTCTTCCGGCCCAACTAGGGGCCCATGAAGATTGCCCAACAGCCAAAGTGGGCCCATACGTCGGTTCCAGCAAAGGAGACCTATCAGAAGTTGGATTTTTGACGAACAAGGGAAGAAGACATCATACAAGGAAAGACTAGAATAGATCTCGTTGTAACCTAAGCGAGTTCGGACAGGACTCTCGGGACCTGACCTGCTATATAAAGGTCAGGAGAGGGCCTGTCGAGACACAACTTCAATACGTAGAACCACCAGAAGTTAGAGCTAGAAACCTAGAATCCTTGCCTCTCGGCGAGTCGACCAAAGCAGCCTATCGGTTACCCCATTGTAACCCGAAATATTCGATAATCAAGATCAGACAAGCAGGAAGTATGGGTTTTACCTCATCGAGGGCCCCGAACCTGGGTAAATCTCTCTCTCTGCTTGTTTGGTATTCGATGTCCCGTGCTAGCCTGTAGGATTCCGTCAACCCTAAGCCTCTCATGGTGGGCATTACCGACGAGCACCCTCATCATGAAGCCTCAAAGAAGGAAATAGTGCACAAGCACCCTCGGCGCCCGATCAAAAGATCTTAGGTTTTCACCCTAAAGATAGTCCCCGCTCTCAAAATAATGCTTTCAACAAGGGCATTGCCAGACACAAACAATTAAGGCCATGCCTTGGATTTTCACCCTGAAAAGTAAGACTCTGAACTTCACATGTGCTGCCGCCCCCACTTGCATACTGCTGCTGCGAAACCTAGAACACCAAGCAAGTCTCTCTACAACACAGAGACTCGAACTTCCATTGCTAGTCCTCCAATCTGGCCTTCATGATAAATCCGGCCTTCACTAGTAGGAAAACCCTTATAGGCGAAGCTTAGTTCTGTGGCGCACCACTAAAAATGCGCCACAGAATGTTATTTTGTGGCGCACCATGCTAGGTACGCCACAGAAATAGCTTAATTTTGTGGCACACTACTGAACATTGCGCCACAGAAATTATATGGGGCCCACATCCTGCCACCACCAATTATTAGTGTAGGTATTTCTGTGGCGCACATGGCGTGCTACGCCATAGAAATAACTCTTTCTGTGGCGCACGTGCTTCGGTGCACCACAGAAGTAGTTGATTATGTGGCGCACTTGTTCGGGTGCGCCACAGAACTAAGGTAACTTATATCGTCGCCCGTGCCCTCTCCCTCGCCTGTTCACCTCTCCCCTCTCCCCTCTCCTCCGATCCATACCGCCGCGCGCCGCCATGGTCGTCGCCATCGCCATCGCCGTCGCCTTCCTCCGCGAGGGCCGCATGCCGCCACCGTCCTCCCATCCCCGCCACCTGCAGCACAAGCTGCTGCTACGGCGAGGAGGGGCCGCCGCGAGGAGGGGCCGCCGTCGCGTGAAGGTGGAGGAGCCGCCGCGTCCTCCTCCTCCTCCACCATTGCCGTCATCGTCAACCTCCTCCTCCACCCCTGTCGTCGGTGAACTCTCTCCCCTCCCCTCCCCTCCCCTCCCCTCCCCTCCCTCTTCCTCTCCCGCGCGAGCACAAAGTGCTCGACGAAATGCTCGTGTGCTGCTCTGGTTGTGCTGCTGTTGTTGTTGCTGTGCTACTGGCTGCCGTTCGTCGTTGATGTGCTACTTGGATGCAATCTATCTATCTATCCTAGCTTGATGTCATTGTTGCTGCAGACTAGATGCATGCTCTGGTTGTGCTGTCTGTTGTTCGTTGATGTACCGGCTGCTCGTTGTCTGTTGATGTGCTACTCGGATGCAATCTATCTATCTATCCTAGCTTGTTGTCATTGTTGCTGCAGCTAGATGCATGCTCTTGCAGCTTCTCACCATTCATGGTGAACTATACTGTTGCTATTGCTTGTGTGTCCATGCTCTAAATGGTCAAATGATCATCATGTGTTAGTGATTTACTTACTGGCTGAACCTCAGTAGTGGTTCTGGATGCATTGCTGTTGTTGCTCTGGATGCATTGCTGCTGTTGCTCTGGATGCATTGCCCCTAATTGTTATTGATGAACCATGTGATGGTAATGATTCAATTTAATTCAATGATGTTAATTTTATTTCCATCCTTTGTTGGAAATAAATCCATGTCCGAACCTCGTACAAGGTAATGAAGACTTGCTCACTTGGTATTGCTTGCTAGTTGGACATTTGGTTGGTTTTGATGCTACTCGGTTCATTTAAATGCATTAAATGCTACTATGGTATGCTACTCGTGGTATCCTTGTGAAGAAAATGATGGATTCTTGTGAGCTTATGGTATGCTACTATGCTACTCGTGGTATCCTTGTGAAGATTTACTTGATGGATTGTTGTGAGCTTATGGTATGCTACTATGCTTATAATGCTCGATTAGTGGGGATGCTTACTGGATCATGTGCATATAGTTCATATAGTTCCCTAAAAAGAAAGAATGCTCCCTGGCCAGATGCTTGATGTCTTGGCTCAGCCAATGATGCAAAGGCTGAGGCAAAAACTTGGATAAGAACAGATACTAAAATAGAGATATTCACATTAGGGAATCATGTAAATGAATGCCACTGTGGTATCCTTTAAAAGACTAGGTGATGCTAGGTTATTAAGTTGGCTATCAAGGTTGGTTTTATCTGGTTAACTTGGATAGGCTATGTGTTCTTGCTTACTTATGCATATCCATCTCTACTGGATTGACTAGCTCAGGCTTGGCCTCTCTCTTGCCAGCATCACTTGGTTACTACCAAGTGATGAATAATCCCTTATGGTACCCCAGCTTTGTTTTGAACTCAACTGAGTAATGATAAATTTCTATTTCTTGTTGGCTTTGATGAAAATAGAGATATCCACAGTAGGGGATCATGTAAATGAATGCCACTGTGATATCCTTTGAAGAAAAAGGATCTGTTTCGATGGTTTTAAAAGGCTAGGTGGTGCTAGGTGATTCAGATTGGCTACCAAGACTTGTCTCATCCGGTTAGGCTGGGATATGCTATGTGTTGTTGCTTGTTTAGGCATATCTATCACTTACTTGGATTTACTCGGTTCTTGTTTGGCCTCTCTTTTGCCAGCATCACTTGGTCTATATACCAAGTGATGAATAATCCCTTTGGAGCATCTCGCTCCATGCATGCTATGTGTGTTTGAGCATCTTGACTTATGTCACCATGGTTGCTTGGTTTGTTGGTTTTTTTGTACTTGCCGATGATTAGATGGTTGGTCGATCACTCGTACACTCGGGGTGGAGCAAGTGAGCCTGGTGTGATGGCACAAATATCAATATTTTGTGCATCCTACCTGGCCTCACTTACTCCATCCCTGGATGTTAATATTTGTTTCGACCAACAAAGTATGAGGCATTCCATTTAGTTCATACTAGCTACTTCTTAATTGCATTGGCATTTCTTCCATTTTAGTGCCGATGATTAAATTGTTTGGTCACTTGTACACTCTGGGGTGGGGCCAGTGAGCCTGGTGCAATGGCACAAATATCAATCTGTTGTGCATCCTACCTGGCCTCACTGACCCCATCCCGGAATGTTAATATTTCTTTCGACCAACAAAGTATGAGGGATATGATATCTAGTTGAGATACCACTTGGCTCTTTCTTCCATTTTAGTGCCGATGATTAGAATGTTTGGTCACCTATACGCCGCAATATACTTTGTAGATGGGCCCCCTTTCCCCGGCCGCCGTTCCGTGAACGAGTCTTTGACGAGACAACAACGCCGACCTGCCTCTGCGGTGCATCACCACTTTTCTTCTCTCGCCGTCCAGTACGTGAACGAGTCCTTAATGCAAAGACGGTGCCAGCCTCCCTAGCATCATGCCGACCCCTATTGCCGCGCTTCAGGCCGTGTCTCAGGCGCCCTGCACTCTTCGCCTTTTTGCCCGTTGAACGAATAGACTAATCGTTGGAATAAGGAAGCCGATGACGGCCGATCGCAATTTAATCTTGCGACCGGCCGTCATCGGTTTCCTTATTCCAACGATCGACCTATTGGTTCACCGGCAAGAAGGCGAACAGATGCAGGCGAGGGACACACGGCCTTAAGCGCGGCAACACGGCCCGGCATAATGCTGGGCAGGCCGGCACGGTCTTTGCATCAATGACTCGTTCACCGGACGGCGAGGGACTGCCGTGGTTCTGCGCCGAGAGGCAGATCGGCGTCGTTGTGTCGTCAAGCACCCGTTCACGGAACGGCGGCCGGGAAAGGGGGCCCTTCTGCAAAGTATACTGCGGTGTATACTGCAACTATGGTTTCTGACCATAGTATTTGTGTTGACCAACAATGTATGAGGCACTTATTCCATTTTATCATTCCATTTGCTTTGAGATTTTCAAAATGCCGATGATTAAAATGTTTGGTCACCGTACACTCGGGGGCGGCGTAAGTGAGCCTGGTAAGATAGCACAAATATCAATCTCTTGTGCATCGGACTTGGTCTCACTTACGCCATCCCTGAATGTTAATATTTGTGTTAACCAACAATGTATGAGGCATTTATTCCATTTCTCTTATGCATCGGACTTGTTGGTCTCACTTTCTTCCATTTTCATCATAGTAGGAACTGGATGAAGGACCCCGATGCAAGCGAGCCTGGTGGGTAGAGATGAGGGAGCAAAGAAGGAACCGGATGAAGACTACTTTATATCTCAAAATTGTGAATTTTGTATGAATTAAGAGTTGTATGCAAAACATTTGACACTTGCCACTATATATGTATCTCGATCGGGCTCTAAGTAATGTGATGATGATGTCTATGTTATATCTGTGCAATGTACATGATATTTATATTATATCTGAATGTTGCTGTATATAACCTGTATATTGCTGTCTATAAACTGCATGTGTATAGCAGGCAACACAAAATCGTGTATAATACAAGCAAATTCTGTGGCGCACTGAAAACCAATTCCGTGGCGCACGCTTTTCGTGGCGCACCTAAGAAAACGTGCGCCACGTAAACCTCAATTCGTGGCGCATGGGCCGGTGCGCCACAGAAACCTTATTTTTGTGGCGAAGTTTCTGTGGCGCACCTCCCATGCGCCACAGAATCCATTTTTGGTGCGCCACTGATGAGGCTTTTCCTACTAGTGCTTCATGATATTCTCCACCTCTAATTTCACCATTAATCAAAATTTCATCTGATGGCAACACAGAACAGAGCTTCACGCCGCTCCCTTCAGAACCAAACGGTCGGAATAAAAATATGGATGCACGCGACCGAATAGCACCCGATCCAGCAAACTCCAGGAAAAAGATGCACTGTTCCATTCACCGGTGGAGCCTTTCGGAACTCATCACTCCTGCTAGATGAAGAAGGACATGCATCAAGTAGATCTTCGTCTTGGCGCGAGAGGAACCCTAGGACCGCCGCCTTTATTTAGGCCGATCCTCACGCAACTGGCCATCCTAGCCGCCCTACTCACTGAAACCGGTAGATCGAAGGCGACTCTGGCCGCCAAGCCCGCACGAGGACGAGTGGTGCTGCGGCGGAGAAGACGGCCAGAGCAGGCATAGTCGGCCATGGCCAGAGCGCATCAGCCGGAGTCCATCGGCCCAAGGGCCTAGACCTCCTCCATCCGCCGCTCGCGCCGCCGCGCACCGCCGCCCAAGATCACCCATCCATCGTTGCAAACCGCCACCACGCCGGCCTGAGCACCAAATCCTGCGCTCTCCCACTACTCCGCCTCCCCGCGCGAAGAGAAGAAACCAGGAGAGCGCCGTCCTCCCCTCGTCGTCTTCACCGTCCAGGGCGCCATGACGGCTAGGAAGGCCCGATGTGGTGTGTCCTTTTGCTGGAGATGCGATCGCCCCGGAGCCACACACGTGTGCGACCCGGAGACGGTTTCTCGGTATGGTTAGGTAATGCTGATGGTTGTTATTTGAAACAGGTTTCTGTTTTGTGTTAGGGGAATGTTCCCCTGGTGTGTAGTGGGGTTAAACGTTGTAGTTAAGTATGCTATCATCAGCTTACTCATGATGTGATGTTTGTGTTATGCTGTGATGCTTTATGTTGTGATCACTGTGTGATGGAACTGAGTTATGTTCGCTATGTGTAGTGATGCTACCGTTCGAAGGTAAACTCACCAAAATCAGAAAACGGTGACCACATCTTAGTGATTGCACATTTAGCTAGTATGGCTAACAAACATCCCACATTTTGCTCTGCTCGGCAAAAAACGGAGACAACAAATAACCAATCAATTTGGGCTTTCTGGCTCTCGGAATCTGATATGGGCTACCAAACGAAGTGCAGAAGTTGGTTTTTTGACTGTTTCTGCCCGCATGTCTCCATGAGCCCCAAATGTCCCGCAACCTACCAATCGCGTCCCTGATGTTTTTTCCGAGCCAATTTTCATTATAGAACTTTTTGAATACTAATGTAGTTCTAACCAGGTTGGAATATAAAGTGATTTGATTGATCAATAAAGCGCATGTTGTTTCTGAAGAAAATCATTTCCAATAGCGATTCGTTTATATATTGTGAACGTGAGGTTGTGTATAGCATCTTCTAGAGAAGAGTAGAAATAAACTAGCACCACACCAACCAACTGTTCTCTACTGAAGCCATTGTTGTCCCCCAATCCAAGCCTTGGTGATGAACGGTGCTGCTTCTGCCTGCGAGAGGTTGCGAGACCACGCGACCCTGCGATCAGTCCTGGATCCTTCGCCGTAGCATTGGTACTGCCCGTAGAACGCCGTCCTGTAGCAGTAACCCAGCACACAAAACTCGTCAGCCGAGCAAAACATCTAGCAGGAAATTGGTAGTGCGACGGGGCATCGCAGAGCGGTGCTGCTAGTTCGTTACCTCTGCCTGTCGCTCTCGCCCCAGTCGTCCCAGCCTCGAGGGCTCACCGCGCTGGACATGTAGCTGAGGGCGAAGACGACGCGGGAGTAGGGGCCCCATGGCCGGCCCAGGATGGACGTGGCGACCCCGACGCCGGTGAGCTTGCAGCCGACGAAGCTGTACCCCGTCTCCTCCGACTCCGACAACCGATGCTGCGCCGTGAACGCGCCGCCGAAGCGCGAGGTGGAGTGCAGATGGCATTTCTGCACGCGAACTTTTGTTAGCAGTAGCAGCTTAACCTCTTTTGGTACTTACAGTCACTCCTCGTCCTTGGCCAGAATTAAGTACGTTTGGCGTCAGTTACATGTAACTGATGGAGCACTTACGTCGAAGAGCGCCTGCCCGTTTCCGAAGATGAAGTCGGTGCCGCCTTCCACGTAGCACCCGCGGTAGTAATGGCGGCCCGCGTCGTCGAGGAGCGTGTCCTGGAACGACACGAAGCTGCACCCGTAGAACGCCGCCCGGTCGCCGGCGACCCTCACCGCGACGGCCGCCTTGCTGTCCCCAAACGTGTTCTGAACCCCGAGAAGATCAAACAGCAAACCGTCTGTCAGCACGCGCGCGCGTTCGTTCATGTGCAGGCACGACGAATGAGAAACCTCTTACCTGAAACGTCAGGCGCTTGGCGACGAAATCGGAGGCCACCACGGAGACGGTCGGCGAGTCGGCCGAGAGCCACTGCTCGTTCCAGGTGATGACGGTCGCCCTGGCGCTGGCCCCGGTCAGTGTTATGCGGGGCTTGTTCACCACGATCTTCTCCCTGCAACGGACGATCACGGGCACAGGGACATGGATCACGCGACTGTTCGTCTTCAACCTCCGTATCGGAAGATATAGTTAGTGGTCAGTTTCGGTTACTTGCCTGTAAACCCCGGGCCTGATCCGGATGACGGTGGCGGCGGAGCTGTTCGCCGGGACGGCGTTGATCGCGTCCTGGATCGTCCTGTGGTCGCCTTTGCCGGACTGGTCCACCGTGAGGAGATTGCTGACCGAGCCCGGCATGGCGCTGGCGCCGGCCGCGTCGGAGGAGGAAGAGATGGCAGAGCAAAGGCAGAGCAGGGCCAGCAGTAGTGTCGCTGCCGCGGCCCTGGCGGGCGAGTTGACGAGATTTAACATCTCCCGATGATTCAACCTCAAGGGAGATGCAGTTCGCTTTTGGTGCAGGCGGGGTCGGTTTTATATGCGTGAAGGTGCATCCTCGTCAACGGATCGGTCGCCGGTGTAAAACCTCATACGCATGCTGACTTGCTGAGCGAGTACATCACGGATTCATGCATGGGGATGTTGCTGAAGTTGGTCGCCGCGCGCTGACTCCGTGTTAAATAGTAACTCGAGAAATTTGCAGGTACATTAGTACATAGCGTTTGGAAGAAGGCATAGACATTTGAGCGAATGAACGAGATTAGTACGTGTGTTCAGTATAAACACTACAGAAAGTCTTGTGTTAACTTTGGGGCAACGGAAATTCCTAGATTACGAGAACTTGCTTGTGATGTTGGACTAGTACACACATGCACCTGTTAGAGCAATATACTTGTTGTATTACCAGGAGCCAAAGGCCACAATATATAGTACATGTACAGGTGCACATAGGTAGAAAATCCCCTAACATATGGAGAAACTACAATAGACAGATATATACATCTAACACCCCCCCGTAAACTCATGGTGGATCCACAACACTGAGTTTGGAGAGTCAGAAATCATGCTGCGCTCTAGTCTGTGCCTTCGTAAAGAAATCCGCCAACTGTAAGCACATAATGAACCGCAACAACATCATCCTGTACCTGTGCACGTGTGTAAAAAACATCAACACCGATATGCTTGGTTAGCTCATGCTTGATCGGATCACGTGCAATACTGATAGCACCTGTACTGTCAGACAAAAATGGAGTGGGTGTCGTAACAGAGACCCTAAAATCTGCAAGCAACCACCGTAACCAAGTCACCTCAGCAATCAACAAAGCCATAGTCCGTAACTCAGCCTCAACACTCGAACGAGAAACTGCGACCTGTTTCTTCGTCTTCCAAGCAACAAGCGAACCACCAAGTAACACACAGTAAGCAGAAAGCGAACGACGATCCGTAGGATCACTCGCCCATGTAGCATCCGAATAGCACTGGAGCTGGAGAGAGCTGGAACGGGGAAAGAAAAGGCGACGAGTGATCGTGCCACGAAGATAACGAAGAACACGGAGGAGATGACTATAGTGAACAGTGGTAGGAGCTGAGACAAACCGACTCGAATATGAACGAGGATAAGAAATATCGGGACGAGTGACAGCAAGATAAACAAGACTCCCAACAAGATGACGATAACGGGTGGGATCGGGAAGAGGATCACCATCGGTAGGGACGAAGCTTAACATTAAGCTCCATAGGAGTATCGACTGTGCGCTCATCCCCAAGAGCAGCACGAGCAAGAAGATCCTGAATGTACTTTTCCTGAGAGATAGAAAAGCCATCAGAAGTGGAAGAACCCTCAATGCCAAGAAAATAGCGAAGAGGACCAAGATCAGTCATAAGAAACTGATCACGAAGACGAGCCTTGACGAAGGCAATATACTCAGGATCATCACCAGTAATGATCATATCATCAACATAGAGAAGAAGAAGAGTACGTCCACGAGGAGAAGTGTGAACGAAAAGTGCTGGATCATGAAGACTAGGAGAGAAACCAGCAGCAGTGACGACAGAGGCGAAGCGCTCAAACCAGGCACGAGGGGCCTGTTTGAGACCATAGAGAGAACGTCGAAGACGACAAACCATCCCATCGGGAACAGAATAACCAGGAGGAGGCTGCATGTAAACCTCCTCACTCAACTCGCCATTAAGAAAAGCATTCTGAACATCAAGCCGGGAGACGGACCAGCGGCGAACGAAGCAACAGCAAGAAGGGTACGCACAGTAGTCATATGAGCCACAGGGGCAAAAGTCTCATCATAGTCACGGCCGTGCTCCTGCTGAAAACCACGAGCCACAAGACGCGCTTTATAGCGCTCAGGAGATCCATCAGAGCGAGTCTTAATTTTATAGACCCACTTACACGTGATGGGACGAACACCAGAAGGTGGAGAAATAAGATCCCAAGTGCCAGTGCGCTCAAGCGCAGCGATCTCCTCAGCCATGGCAAGCTGTCATTCAGGATGACGCTCGGCATCCCGATAGAAGTCGGCTCGGAAACGACAGAGAGGCCATACTGACTAGGAGAGTAACAAACTGGAGCATGATGTCTACGGGTGCTTCTATTCTTGTAGACAGTGTTGGGCCTCCAAGAGCAGAGGTTTGTAGAACAGCAGCAAGTTTCCCTTAAGTGGATCACCCAAGGTTTATCGAACTCAGGGAGGAAGAGGTCAAAGATATCCCTCTCAAGCAACCCTGCAATCACGATACAAGAAGTCTGTTGTGTCCCCAACACACCTAATACACTTGTCAGATGTATAGGTGCACTAGTTCGACAAAGAGATAGTGAAATACAAGTGGTATGAATGTATATGAGTGGTAATAGCAATCTGAATAAAATATGGCAGCGAGTAAACATGCAGCAGAACAGTAAGTAAACGGAGATTCGATGTTTGGAAACAAGGCCTAGGGATCATACTTTCACTAGTGGACACTCTCAACTTTGATCACATAATAAAACCACTCTACACTCTCTTGTTGGATGATGAACACCACTAATTGCGTAGGGCTACAAGAGCACCTCAATACCGGAGTTAACAAGCTCCACAACATTCGATGTTCATATTTAAATAACCTTAGAGTGCATGATAGATCATTGCAATTACACCAAGTACTAACATAGCATGCACACTCGTCACCATCACACTATGAAGGAGGAATAGATCACATCAATACTATCATAGCAATAATTAACTTCATAATCTACAAGAGATTACAATCATAACCTACGCCAAGTACTACATGATGCACACACTGTCACCATTACACCATGGAGGAGGAATAGACTACTTTAATAACATCACTAGAGTAACACATAGATGAATAGTGATACGGAACTCATATGAATCTCAATCATGTAAGGCAGCTCATGAGATCATTGTATTGAAGTACATAGGAGAGAGATCAACCACATAGCTACCGGTACAGCCCTTAGCCTCGATGGAGAACTACTCCCTCCTCATGGGAGACAACAGAGTTGATGAAGATGGTGGTGGTGTCGATGGAGATGCCTTCCGGGGGCACTTCCCCGTCCCGGCGGCGTGCCGGAACAGAGACCCCTGTCCCCCAGATCTTGGCTTCGCGATGGCGGCGGCTCTGGAAGGTTTCTCGTACCGTGGTTTTTCCATATCGAAGATTTAGGTCAGGGACCTTTAAATAGGCGAAGAGGTGGAGTCGGAAGGCTGACGGGGCCACCACACAGTAGGGCGGCGCGCCTGGCTCCTTGGCCGCGCCGCCCACACGTGTGGGCCCCGTGTGGCCCTCCTCTGGTGGCTCTCGGGTGTTCTGGAAGCTTCGTGGATTTCTAAGATGCTGGGCGTTGATTTCGTCCGATTCCGAGAATATTTTCTTACTAGGATTTCTGAAACCAAAAACAGCAGAAAACAGAGAACCGGCCCTTCGGCATCTCGTCAATAGGTTAGTTCCGGAAAATGCATAATAATGACATATAGTGTGTATAAAACATGTGAGTATCATCATAAAAGTAGCATGAAACATAAGAAATTATAGATACGTTTGAGACGTATCAGAGCACGACGCTGACGAACAGGCCGGGAATGGGGAAGCTCATCTGCAGAAGACAAGTCATCAGAAGAATAGGAAGAAGGGACAGCATCGGAAGGAGCCGAAGCCGGAGAACGAGGAGTACTAGGTGGACTAGACGAACGAGAGGATGGCGCCGAAGGGGCGCATCGAAGTAGGAGGGAGGGGAGGAGGGACAGCAGGGGGTGCATCCGGAAAAAGAAGAAAAGAGATATCATCCACCGGGTAAGTACCCGAGGTGGGGCCAGGATAGAAGGGACGTGTCTCATCAAATGTGACGTCACGAGAGATGCGCAGCCGACGACCAACGGGGTCCCAACAGCGATAGCCCTTATGCTCATCACTGTATCCGAGAAAAACACACTCAACAGACTGAGCGGTCAGTTTGGTGCGTTCGCGAGGAGGCGAAGGACATAGCGGACGCAACCAAATGAACGGAGAGTCGAGTAGTCCGGAGAAACACCGAGAGAGACACTCGAGAGGAATGCCACCCCGTAGAGCAGCGGAAGGCTGAATGTTAATGAGGTGGGCCGACGTAGCGACAGCCTCAGCCCGAAATGTGGCGGAAGAGAAGAGGCAATCATCATAGCACGGGTGGTCTCAAGAAGATGACGATGCTTACGCTCGGCGACGCCATTTTGAGCATGCGCTCCGGGACAAGAAAACTGAGCGAGGGTGCCCTCCTCAGCAAGGACACCACGAAGGTGCTGAGAGATATACTCACCAGCAGAATCAGCACGGAACACGCGAATGGGTGAGAAATACTGAGTGCGGACCATGGCCGCAAAACGCTGATAAATAGAGAGGACCTCACTGCGAGAGCGCATGAAAAACACCCAGGAGTACCGTGAATAATCATCAATGAATAAGATATAGTATCGATGGCCCCCTTTCGAAGCGAAGGGAGCCGGACCCCAAACATCTGAATGGACTAAATCGAACGGTCGCTGAGAGACAGACACACTAGTAGGATAGGGAAGCTGAATCTGTTTGCCTAACCTACAACCCTGACAGTGTAACGACCCATCTCCAGAGACAGACCCCAGAAGGCCACGATGAACCAAAGACGACAGACGAGAGTCACAAAGGTGACCAAGACGATGATGCCACTCGCTGAAAGGAGCCGGTGATAGAGGCAACAACCGGAGGAGAACCGGCAGATGAAGTGGCAGCGGAAGGAACACGAAGCCGCCCTAACTCCCAAAGCCCCGGAGACCGACGGCTACGAGGGCCAGCTCCAACCAGGGCCTGTGTGCGATGATCCTGAACCGCACAAGACTCAGCGTCAAGAATGACGCGACAACCAGAATCGGTGAGCTGGCTAGCAGAGAAAAGGTTCATCTGAAGGCGAGGAACATGAGAAACATCGGGGACAGAGAAAGAGGGAGTAGAAAGGGTGCCTGTACTAGAGACAGGAATAGAGGTACCATCAGCTGTGACAACACGGACAGGAGAAATAAGAGACCGAAGAGCAGATAGAATAGAAGACTCAGAGGTCATATGAAAGGAAGCTCCAGAATCCAGATACCATGGGGACATACCTGACTGTGTAGAAAGAGGTGGTCGCGCAGTGCCAGAAGAGTCAGTCACAGAGCCAGCAGCACCCGGCGAGGAAGAGTCTGGAGTAGCGAGCAGACCACGAAGACCCCTGAGAATGTCCTGATCAGAGAGTGCAACTGCAGAAGATCCTGAAGAGCCAGCCTGCCGACGATCCTCGGAACTGCCGACGTAAACCGGGATCCCGCGTCCAGCGAGGTGGAGGAAGTGTGGCCAACCTTGCCACAGTAGGTGCAATGAGGACGAGGGCGGAGACTCGGACCGCGAGGCTGCTGACGTAAACTGGAATCCCAAGCATCAAGCAGGCAGTGAAGCTGCGCTATCTCATGCGCAGAGAGGGGCACGACTGAAGAGGTCGACGTACAATCAGGTGCCGACGAGGAGCTATCATCCGCACGCACAGAGGCCACCAAAGGGGGCGACGGAGAGCAACACGCCGATGAAGACAGAGTCGGCAAAGCGCGGTCATAACCACGTGAACAGGCCGCGAAAGTTGATGTAGAGCGGCAGGACGACGCAGACGGAGTCGACGAAGCGCGGCCATAACCGCGGGAAGAGGCCGCAAAAGTCGATGTAGAGCGACGGACCGACGTAGACGAAGTCGGCGAAACGCGGGCAGAGCCGCATGAAGAGGCCGCAAAAGTCGATGTAGAGCGGCAAGCCGACGTAGACGGAGTCGGTGAAGCGCGGGCAGAGCCGCATGAAGAGGCTGCAAACGGCGACGAAGAATGGTAGCCGTCAGACACGGAGGCAGCGGGCAAATACCAAGTACCGAGGGGAGGCCCAAAAATAAGGCGGGATCAGCGGAAGAAGACATAGTCGACGACAGTATGTTTTTTTTTTTGCTTTTTTTTTCTTAAACAGATCAGATCGAGTGACAAGGGATTAACTTATCAATGCCTATGGATTGTAGGCTAGGGTTTAGTTAGAAGTAGAGGGCAAGTAGATCTCGAAGGTTTCAGCCGAAAAGTACTCGACGAATATGAAAACTAGGGTTTGCGGACAATGATTCGATGATCTCTTCGTCCCTCGACTCCCCCTTTATATAGGAGGTGGAGCCGAGGGTTTCGTTTTGTACAAGTTACAGAGTCCGGGACGGTTTCTAACTCATCCCGCCAGATTACAAATAACACTTCCTATTACAACTCTATCTTTTCCTTTAACACATCCTGGGCTTCCGAATCTTCTTATTCCTCGGGTAGTGGGCTTTCAATAAACCCCGGGTACTATATTTGGCAGGCCCATTTGGGATGCCTATGTCATCGAGCGAGAGAAACTCGACGCGTTATCAGACTCGAAGCGACGAAGAGCAGCGGCGGGCGAAGCAGGCGGGGCAGCACTGGTCGGCCGCGGGAGAGGACCGGCCGGGGGAGGTGAGGGCCGGCGGCGGAGCGGCGGCCGACGGCGGAGCGGCGGAGGCCGGAGCAGGCGGGGCCGGCGCGCGGAGCGGTTATGACCGGAGCAGACGGGGCTGGCGGATTCCCGAGCGGAATCGGCAGACGGGGCCGGCGGCGGTGGCCGGAGCAGGCGGGGCCGGTGGCGGAGCGGCGGTGGCCGGAGCAGACGGCCGGCGACGAGGCTGCACGGAGGCGCACGGGTGCAGGGGAGAAGAAGATGCGGTCGGCAGCGTCGGGCGACGACCGGGTAGAGGGCGGACGGGAAAAGGCAGCGGCGGCGGCAAGATGCCGGGGCGGGCGGCGGCGGCGGCTGCGATGGAGGAGGAGCTAACCTAAAGCTCTGATACCATGTTAGAGCAATATACTTGTTGTATTACCAGGGGCCAAAGGCCACAATATATAGTACATGTACAGGTGCACATATGCAGAAAACCCCCTAACATATGGGGAAACTACAAGACAGATATATACATCTAACAGCACCTTCATCAACCTTACGCGTAACCATGCCAACATGCAACATAGGATTATAATTTCCATATCTTACTGACCTATTTACATATAAAAATCTTCTTGAACATTTCTCGTTGAGAATTACTATAATTCTAAAGACCCTGAAATTGTGGTGCGGCGATAAATTGCAACATATATAAACAACCAGAAAAAATCATAAGGAATATTCGTTGCACTTTTCTCGGTAATCTAATTGCACTTTTTAATCAAGTGTAATTATGACATGGCTAAATGTGCAACCTATAAATATCCAGACAAAAGAGATACAAAAAAAATGTATATATAAACCCTTTGTTGCACCTTTATGGGTAAGTTAGTTGCACATTTTCTTTTAGTGAAGTTCAACTATGGTGTTGCAGAAAATAGAAACTATAAATATGTATAGAACCCTAGTTGCACTTTTCTTTTTACAGCTAGCTGTACATTTCTATAAACATGGTGTGGCAAAAGTGCAAACTATTACTCCCTTCCTCCAAAAATGTAAGGCGTCTAAGAATAAAAAAAAAGTAATATATTACAAATTTGACCAAATATTTAGGAAAAATATATTTATATCTACAATATCGAATGAACACATTAAGAAAATATTCTTTGCGGTGAATCTACTGATATTGATTCAGCATTGAAAATGTTCATATTTTTGTAAATTAACTTAGTTAAACTTTAAAAACATTGACTTTTTTACTAATCCTTAGACGCCTTACATTTTAAAACAGTGGGGGTAGTAACTAACTAGACAGAACAAACAACTACGGCGTGGCAAAAAGTGCAACCTATTAGTAACTAGAGAAAACAGGGGGGTGGGGGGGGGGGAGGTAACCCTTTCCACACTTTTGTCATCAGATAGTTGCACATTTCCAAAGAAGTAAATATGATGTGGCGAAAAGTGCAACCCTCACAAATAAACAAGACCAAATGAAGGAAGATATACATATGAAATCCTGGTTGCACTTTTTTCGATTAGGTAAGTAATGCATAACTATGAAAGAAGAAACTATAAAATAAAAACTATCAGAAAAAAGCCTTCTAATTTGCCATTTGTAACATACAATGTATTGTTTTGTTGCATAAGACAAATAAACAAAGTTTGTTTAACTTGTATTAGGCTGTTGCATTGCTAATCAATCGCTGAAGAAGTGTGGTCATGCTGCTTTGTGTACTAACAATTTTCAGTCGGAGGCTCGCTGCGTTTGATCACATGCTTTGAATCATGTGGTCGTGCTATTTTTCTCCTAATTTCCCCCTCCTCAGTTGCATGGGTATTGAGCATAAGTCTGACGGTTCTACAAATACTAAGCCCCCTGATAACTATCGAATCACTTGCCCGGAACGGTATGAAATTCAACGGTTTCGAACCCAAAGTTGGTCATCAATCTCTCTTTTTATAGAAAAGACATCTCAATATCTGATATTTATCCAGGAAAACACAAGCCAACAAGAGGTAAAATGTCTTGGCCGTCCTTTTTCTTCGCCTGCACATGGTGCACTAGAAGTTAGTCATCGATCTCTGCCTGATGTATACCGCAACGACTCTCACCAAATGTCAATGTATTGCTTCGTTTATGCTACTGTACAAGATAGCTGACATAATGTAGTCTTAGAACCCAGGCATAATCCATGTAGATCTCACGTACGGCTTATGGCCTAAGGAAACTTCACAGAAGTCAGAACTCCCAAAGGCCAAAGCCTTGCTTTCTTCTATCGTAGACTATCTTCGCTAATCGTATTTTTCGTTATTTCGCCTTTTCTCTTTCGAAAGCTAACGCATTCTCCTTTTGTTCGGATGTCTGCTGTTCCTTTGATTCTGTGGTGGCACCAAGGTTAGAAGCCAGAGTTGCGTACGTGGGGAAGCAAATACTGTTTGGCCAGGAATACGTGCAAGCTGGAGAAGCTTTTGTTGCTATTGCGTACGCGTGGACATACTGTTACTTTACACGAAGTGTTTTTTGTTCATCAGATCGAGAACAGGGCCGGAAATTAGGCATGGCGTGCATTGCTGCTTTGGTGCATGGTTTAGCAACCAGCAGGATTTGACGTGGTTCTACAGCATAAGGAAAGGAGATTATGGACAATGAATCAGGGTCGTCTCCTATATACATAGATGGAAGGAGCAATTCATTGATATCATTTTATAAACATTTCCATGTAACTACTTGTTGTTCAATGTTCTATGTAATTAGGATTCTTTACATTTTCTTTATGAAGAAAAAAAAGTAAAATATAGCGCAATGAAGTTATTAACCACATTTGTTTTGTGCTGAATATTTTCAAGAATTTATAGAAACATATTTTTATTAAACGCATGAATATTCATGGACAAAAAGGTTCTCCAAACAAAATACTTTTTATCCTTTGAACATTTTTTAAATGTTGCTTGAACCCTTTGTTTCACATACAGAAACATTTTATTTTAGCATACATAAATATTTTTCCATTAATACGTATTTTTCCTTTGGTCAACTATATTTTACATGCATGGATATTTTATTTGGCACATATAGTGAGTCATTTTTTTATTTTAATTTTTTTATAATTTATTAATCTAATGTAACTATATACTTATTCATTCAACCAATAAACAAAAATCTAAAGAGATTAATGAGCTGCAGCCCATCTGCCCTCCTCACTTCCTTTGAGCGGGGCATCCTTCCCTCCCGGCCAAGGCGGTGAGCGAATTAGCGATGCGGCCATGAAAGGTGGAAGTAGTGGACAGAAAGCTCGAGAATTCGTGCAGGCGTTGAAGCGGTTGTGACCTAGCCCCGAACCGTGCCGGCAGGAAGAGCGCCTTGTCTGTTTTCGCCCGTCTCTTCTTGCCGGCCGTTGCAGCCGAGCTCTATTTTGCTGCCCCGCTCCGATACTACACGTCTACATACATATACCTTAATTTCGGGAGTCCTCTCGAGAATCTGCCGTGAAACTTCGTCTCAGGGTCAAGATTGAAGCTGTGCCTTACTATTCTGCTACAACCTCAGAAAGCACACATGAACAAGGCAACGTTAGCGCGTCTCGAAAGGAAACGAAATACCTGAATTGCGTGACCTGAGATATTCCTTGCTTCGCTCGAAATGACTAAGGTAAGTAGCGGTTCTTGTGTGCCAGCCAGGAGATCGGTTTCTATGATAAGAGCCAACAATGCTATGTACCCCATTCCTGAACTAGAAACACGGAAACATCATCTTCAGCGACCCGTTCCAGGCCAGCTAGGTACTGCCAGAAGCAGCGAAGCAAGAGGGGCAGGCTGCTAGCTGCAATCTTATTCAGGCAGAACCACAATTGTTAAGGTATGGTGTTTACTGAATCATTTCAGCAGAAACTGTTCTCGAATTCTGACTAATTGCTGGTAACTCCTCATGTTGTTCGGGCAGATACTGCAAGATGCAAGGAATTGCCAAGGCGCTGGGCTTACACGGAAAGCAGCTGAGGCTCACGGTTCTGCAGCACATGAACAAGGGGATCTTCTCCTGGGCCACCCTGATTTCGCGTATACAGAGTGAATCTCCGGCTGTGATCATACCTCACATGGGGCTGGAGAACATCACCGTCCGAGAGATTCTCAAGGCGAAAGGGGAGGCTCAAGCTGGGGCGGTCTACTGGTGCAGCACCAGCCATTTGGTGCATGAAGCCGTCAAACATGTAAGAGTTTACATTTACAACATGGCTGAACTTCCTTCGACAAGTGCATATAATTAAGTGACCAAGTATCGTGCTTGATTAATCTGTAGATGACAGCCCAGAATGTTGGAGCTCTAGTTGTGCTCAAGTCAGGGGACGAGAAGCAGCTTGCAGGAATTGTAACTGAGCGAGGTGAGCACAAATCAGCATCTGCAAACTCATGCGAAAAATATATCATTTAACCGCACTACATGCACCAACCTTTAAAATCTTGCTACACAATGCAGATTTCGCTAGGAAAATCCTCTTACCAGGGCGACCTTCAGAGGAAACAAGAGTTGAAGATATCATGACCGAAGAGGTGAATGGACTTACAAATGAAAAAGAGAAGTTACTCTAACAGAGTGAATATCATCACACATTTCATTAGTCCTCATAATTTTCTTTACCGCGTTACAGGACAAGCTAATAACTGTAACCAGCAATACCAATATTCTACGTGCAATGGAGCTAATGACAGGTAATACAACATTCACTTGGTGAATTATTTGACCACTCCGGTCCTATCATAGGTGCAAGCTCGAGCAAAATTCGATTTCCTTGATTACCAATTTCTTTTTGTATTTCCTTCAGACGAGCACATTCGACATGTACCAGTTTTTGACGAGAAAGTAGTTGGCATGATCTCAGTTGGTGATGTGGTCAGAGCGATTGTTGACCAGCAGCACCAAGAAGTAAAACAACTGAAGAAGTACATCACAGGAGATTACTATTAGCATGTATCTCTGATCAATGAAGAAATATATTGTCTATGCAAATTATTCACTTTAATTAACAAATATTCATATGCTCCTATGGCCATTTGCGCTAACCAACCATCCAGTTAATTTTGTTCACATACTTATAGACAAAGTATGCAACGCAGAAGATACACGTGTCTTTGCTCGAGCGTCTTTGAAAAGCATAATAACGCATCAGTAATTTACAGACAAATCTGCAAGAATCAATCGACATACATACCAAGAGAGAATCAATACGTATACTTTCTAATTGCCCGTAAGCTGCTGTGGAGTGACAAAATAGATACGGAAAATTCAAAAATGTTACATATTTAACCATACACCACGTCTGAAAGTAACATGGCGCTCTTGCCGTGAGAAAATACCATATACCGCATAGCCAATGTCGTTGATCCCCTAGGTTAGTGGAACACACCCCTCTGACATTGCTCGACTGAAAAAAAATCTTGCATTTCTCTTTGTTGGTGTCTAGCATTGCATTGAAAAAAAAGTAAATCAAACAAAAACACTACTCCTTGTGTCCCTCGATAGTTGCTGCCCAAAAATGTTTGGATGTAAGCCCTGTTAGCTTGGTAGGGTTGAGTTGGATAGAAATTCCCTTGGAAACTTTTAGGGCTCATTTGTTTACAGGATTTTTAAAGGATTTGTGTAATATTGGAATCCTATGAATTTTTTCCTTCAAACTCATTTGATTCATAGGATCATATACCATAGGAAATCATTCGTCAGTGGGACCATCCTAGGCCGCGGCCCGGCCTTCTCATGAAAATTGCACAGCATGTGGCCTATATTGCTGAAGTGGCCCATCACTTTGTTGCTGATATTGCCTTGTTTAAGGCCCATTTTCAAGCAACACAAGCAGGAGCGATCGGTCACCGTCAAGATATCATGTTCTTGGCATAACAAGCCAGCCAAAAGATCATCCTATCAAAATTATGTGGTTATTGCAGTCATCACTTTCCCGCACATATGCCTCTACTTTGACCACTGCATAGTCCTTTTTTAAACAATATATTCCCGTTGCAACGCATGGGGAATCCTCTAGTTCATGTAATGCTTCAAGGTTGTTTCAAAATTAAATACATGAGGAGATTCCCCTGGAAATGGTAAAATGAATATATTACCTAGGCTTATAAGAAATTAAAAAAAAATGTATGAGGAAAAAAATTCAACTCCAAAGGCTACCTTGAGATGGTGAAATCAATGTCCGCAAAATTCACAATTGAGTTGATCTAGCGGTACTCAAACTTTAAATTAATGACAAAATTAGTATGGCAATACTTGTGTCATGTACAAGTTGGAGTAGGAACTTGTTACTTTTTCTCTGCTTGCTTTTGAATAGTCAAAAAGGGAACGTACATGGGGTAGATTAGATTCATGATCAGTGCACAGTTCAGAATAATGAGCTGAAAGGTTGGAAAAAGGGGAAAATATTCCAAATACCGACTCGGAATCATGCATGGGACCTGCAATATGATATTGTTCTCTGCAAAAACAAGATATGGATTCTAATACGGGGGAACCTCTTTCTGGTGAAAGAATCTAAATTTTGCAACTTGTAATTGTAGAATATCTCAAGTGACCGTTCGATGTAAAAAATAATATAGTCCATTCCTCCCCGACAAGCAGCAAACATAGCTAGTAAACCAGTACCACCGTGCCACACCCGTATCATATCTTCATTACATAATGTGTTACTTATTGTGGAGCACTTGAAAACTTGTCTAGTCGTCAAAAGGATCAAAAAGAGAAATCATATCTCATCTCATCGCCTCTGAAACCAGAGGATTCACACATACAACAGGGTTTCATGTACTACATAGTTTGAAAAAAAACTGTGAAGACAAACATCCGAATCATCATTGTAAATACAAATTAAGTACAACTATCATTTTCAAGTGTTCTCCAGGTGGATCTAAAAGAAAATATTTCTCCAAGTAGTAGAGAGCTAAATCACCATGGCTTCCTTCAGGTTGCGTGCAATGATCGATCCAGATACCGGATGTTCAATTCTATTTTTGAAAAAAAAGGCCTTGCTTGTTTCTTTTGAATTCAACCTTCCTTTCCTTGAACTCCAGACTCCGCAAAACAAGACTGCATCGAACTGCAAGACATAAATATATCCTGATTCGGATGACGACTAATGATATTTCTAGCAAGAAATAACATCATCTTGACATAGCAATAGCCTAGCACACACCCGCCATCCCCTGCGAAAATTTATGTGTACCGTCCCAACATACCCAATATATTAAAGCTAGACTGTAAACTGGAAGCATTATATATACAGCTTTGTGACAGGCTAAATCAAGAAAACAGGCCAAGTGACAGGCTATATACGCTGACGTTCATTAGATTTCAGTCTTTGTTTCTCCATTTCCTTGTGTTCTCATGTCATTAGGTAAATGTATATCTTTTTGTAGAACTTGTAAGGCCCTGTGTTGAGCTGAACTTTTTCTTTCTTTTCTATCTGTATTAGCAATAGGTGAATAAATAATGGTTAACCAAACGAAAGGAAATTAGACAACATCTAGTTAGATAGATTACGAATCGATCTAATCCACCTTAGAGAGGGAGCCAGGAACAGTGGTCAATAATTCGTCAGAATATCTGCTCGCGTGTGGTCTCTGATTGTACACATGAGCAGTGTCCTGAGGCCAGTGGCAAATCGCTGGGATGCATGTCAACAAGGAGCCGGCGTAGGAGTTGCGTATCGACAAGATCTAGCTATGTAGTCGTAGATGGAGCCGGAGGACAAGAGATAAAAAGTCGAGAGATCTCCACTTCCCTCGGAAGCAGTATCTGTTCTTTCAGCACACTCGCAGCATTGTGGCTCTCCACGCTCTGGCTCACTTATGCCTTATTCTCCATGTCTCCGTCTTTGAGCCCACAAGAGAACCTGCAGCTAGCCTTTGTTCCACTTCCAGCACCTACGGGCATCCTATAAGTACCAGCCCTTCCCACACTCTTCTCTTCACAATCACAAGCCTAAAACACATAGCTATAACCCATCGATCGATCACTAGGAACTTCAGTTAGTGAACTGAGGAGATCGATCGAACAGGCCTTTCAAATTCAAATTTGGATGGCTTCGATGTCGATGAACTCGTCGAGGCCGCAGTGGACGGCGAAGCAGAACAAGCAGTTCGAGCAGGCTCTGGCAGTGTACGACAAGGAGACGCCGGACCGGTGGCACAACATTGCGCGCGCCGTGGGTGGCAAATCTGCCGACGAGGCCAGGCGCTATTACGAGCTGCTCGTCGAGGACGTCAAACGCATCGAGGCCGGCAGGGTGCCCTTTCCGGCATACAGGTGCCCCGATGGCGCCATGGGCGGGTTCGAGGCCGACAGGTACGTCGTACTGAGGAAAGGCAGCCCCTCTCCAAGAGCACTCCCAAATTGATTCTGATTTTATCTCGCATGGCTTACTAAGCGGTAGATTTATGGAGTTTATATAGAATTAGCTGTCTGCCTGCTGTCTGCTAATATGGAAGCTTTTGCTCTACTGTCAGGCTAAAGCACCTGAAGATATAGGCGGCATACATGAATGACTACGAAGCAGCGCTATGCAAGTCGGCCTACCCGCCATCATGCGCGCGTCTGCCCACAAGCAAGTGAACAGGAGCATGCATCGATCGACATCCGATCATGCGTGCATGTAGATAAGCAGGAAATAGTTACTAAGTTGTACTTACATCAATCTATCTCTGTACTATCCGTCTCATAGTACATAAACAAAGAAAGTTAATCCATATACATATATATTTGATATCGCCATTCGTCTGATGATGTTTGTTGTTTGACGAAACATTTGCCTCAGTTGAATGCTCTTCAACTCCTATGTGACCCATGAACCATGATGTATATTTTTTTTGTAAAACTTCAACTTTTAAATAAAGCAATAAAAGACCGTATGCATCAATCGATGCAGAAGCTGAGGCTCATGCCTCCTTTTTGAAAAAAAGAAGTTGAATGCTCTTCACCACTTCTCTAACTGCACATAATGAAAGATAAACTAGAACAATTTATACCCGACCAAGATGTTTGGAATGGGAAAAGTTGTAGAGGTTGTCTTCATGGAATCGTACCATGGTCTATGTACCTTCCACATAATGCCAAATGCTGTCATCTAGACCTATACGTCATGTTTACCAAATATGATTGTAGAATTTTCCATGTTGAAGACCCCTTCTTAGTTTTTGTAGGATACAAGAAGGGAAATCTCTTTCTGGTTATCTTCTCTCGGCATCCGTTTGAGGACTTAGCCACGAGAAATTATAAAAAAATGTTTGACGAAAAAAAAAAAATCTACTCCAAAAGGCTACCTTTTGATTATGAAATCAATGTCCGCAGAATTCACAATTGAGTCGATCTAGCTGTACTCAAACTTTAAACTTATGAAAAAATTAGTACGGAAATACGTGTCTCATGAGTCGATCTAGGTTAAAGTAGAAACTAGTTACTTTTTCTCCGCTTGCTTTTGAGTTGTCTAAAAAGGAACCGTACATGGGGTAGATTAGATTCAAGATCAGTGCACAGTTCAGAATAATAAATTGAAAGGTTGGAGAAGGGGGAAAATATTCCAAATACCGACTCGGAATCATGCATGGGACCTGCAATGTGATATTGTTCTCTGCAAAAACAAGATATGGATTCCAATATGGGAGAACCTCTTTCTGGTGATAGAATCTAATGTTTTGCAACTTGCAATTGTAGAATATTTCAACTGGCCGTTCGATGTAAAAAATAATATAGTTCATTCTTCCCGACCAGCAGCAAACATAGCCAGTAAACCAGTACCACAGTGTCACACCGTATCATATCTGCATACATAATGTACTATTTGTTTTGGAGCACTTGAAAACTTGTCTAGTCGTCAAAATGATTGAAAAAAGAGATATTATATCTTATCTCACCGCCTCTTAAACCAGAGCATTCACACATACAACAGGGTTTCATGTATTACGTAGTTCGATAAAATAGACTGAACACAAACATCTTAATCATCATTATCATTATAAATACACATTAAGTAGAACTACCATCGTCAATTTTTTTCCAGGTGGATCTAAAAGAAAATATTTCTCCAAGTAGTAGAGAGCTATATCACCAAGGCTTCCTTCAGGTAGCGGCAGTGACCGATCCAGATACCGGATGTTCAATGCTATTTTCGGAAAAAGAAGTCTTGCTTGTTTCTATCCAATTCAATCTTGTTTTCCTTGAACTCCAGTCTGCGCAAGAATGTCCAAGACTGCATCGAACTGCAAGACATAAGTATATCCTGATTGGGATGATGACTAATGATATTTCTAGCAAGAAATAACATCATTTTGACATAGGAATAGCTTAGCACACACCTCCTCGAAACAGGCTTTCGCCCCGCTTTATAAATAAAGCAACCACAACCATACATAGTTCAGATACAACACACAGAACACACATCCCACATCAAGAGTCTGCTGGGGCAACAGCACAACATGCCCACACAAACGAGATAGACGATACACCACCCCACACAAGAGGTGCACTCAGAGGCTGGACGGTGTAGATATGCGACGGGCAGCCGCACGAAGATCCTCCAACATGCCGTCCAAGCGCTCCCTGTCCCGCTGTCTACACAACGGGTACCACTGCTGCAACAAAGCCAAGAAAGAGTAGACAGAGTCAGAAGCGCGACGAGGTAACATACGCTCGATGACCATCTTGTTGCGCACAGTCCACAGAGTCCAGGTCAAGGCCGTGAACAATAACCAGAAGAGGCACCTCCTCCTACCAGTGATGTTCGCACGGACCTCGATGAACTCCCCGAGGGCTGAGGCCTGCCACTCAGGCCCCTGCGCCTCCTGCAAGAAGCTCCAAAGGAAGCGTGCCGCGGGGCAAGAGAACATGATGTGTGTCGTCGTCTCCGGAACAACACACAATGGGTAAAGCCCGTCGCCCGGCCCGTGCCTCTTCAGAACCTCCACCCTAGAGGGGAGGCGATCTCTCAGCAACTGCCAAAGGAAAATCTTCGTCTTAAGCGGGATAGGAGCCTTAAAAAGCGGGGCCGTCCAGGGGAGCAGAGGCCCCCTAAACATGGACCTGTAGGCCGTCCGCACTGAGAACGAGCCAGAAGGTGTTAAGCGCCACGAAGGCGAATCTAATCCTCCCGGCAGAACGTCCGGGAGGAGGTCCCGCAGCGAGGCCAGACTCAGGGCTTCCCCCTGGGTTAGACCACGGCGGAACAAAATACCCCATCCCTCCTGCGCCACGTCGGCAACAAGGATAGAGGGGTTAGCGCAAATGGCGAAGAGGTCCGGGAAGTCATGATTCAGGGGGCGGTCGCCAAGCCATGGGTCGAGCCAGAACATGGTCCCTCTACCATCGCCTATGGAGAGGGAGAGTCCTGCTCTAATCTCATGCTTGATGTCCTGGAGGGCTCTCCAAAACTGAGATCCCTCCCGGCGGTCACAAGCAAGGAGTGGCCGACCCCGTAGGTATTTAGCCTTAATCAGCCTCAGCCACAAGCCCCCGTCGTCCGACAGGATCCTCCACACCCATTTCAACATGAGGGCCACGTTCATGTGGCGCGATGACATAATCCCTATGCCCCCAAGGTCCTTGGGGGCGCACACATCGGCCCATTTGACCATGTAGTATTTCTGACGTCATGTCCTGTCTTGCCAAAAGAAGCGGGAGAGCTCTTTATCGAAGGCAGTATGTACCCCTTCAGGAAGGATGTACAGACCCATGATATACATGGGAAGGCTAGACATGAAAGAGTCAATGAGAATCGTCTTGGTACCCTTGGAGGTGAACCTCCCACACCATGGTTCAGCCTTCGCTCTAACTCTCCCCAACAGGGGGCGAGATCCCTAATAAGGATCCTAGAATCCCTAACAGGAACTCCCAGGTAGTTCATAGGGAAAGATGACAACCTGCAATTGAGATTGTCAGCGATCCGCTGCTGAATATCCGGGGGGGTACCCCAAGACCACAACCTCACTTTTATTAAAGTTAATTTTGAGGCCCGACATGGCCTCAAAACAGAGGAGTAGGAACTTGGTGTTTTGGATGTCTAAGTCCGAGCCCTCAAACATAATCATGGTATCATCCGCATACTGGAGGTGAGTCACCCCTCCGCCAGGGATAAGGTGTCCCACCACCCCAGTAATATGGCCCGAGATCCTAGCCCTCTCCAGGATCTCGGCCAGGGAGTCCACCGCAGCGTTGAAGAGGATAGGGGACAGGGGGTCACCCTGACGCACTCCACACGCCGGCCTAAAATAGGGACCCACTTCCCCATTAATGTTAATGGCCGTGCTGCCAGACATCACGATAAGCATAACCCAACCAATCATCCGGTCGTCCATGCCCCTCCTCTGAAGAACCTGACGGAGGAAGGACCAGTCCAAGCGGTCGTATGCTTTCTGGAAGTCCAGTTTTAAGAAGACACCCCTCTGATGTCGACTCCTAACCTCGTGCACGATCTCATGAAGTGCAAGAATGCCATCGTGGATGGCTTAGCACACACCAGCCATCCCCTGCGAAAAATTTATGAGTAACGTCCCAACATACCCAATATATTACAACTAGACTGTAAACTGAAAGCATTATACAGTCTTTGTGACAGGCAAAATTAACAAAACAGGCTAAGTGACAGGCATGCGCTGACGTTCAGTCGATTTTCGGTTTTTGTTTCTCAATTTCCTTGTGTTCTCATGTCATTAGGTAAGTGTGTATATCTTTTGTAGAACTTGTAAGGCTCGATTATTGTGGTTGTGGCTGTGTTGAGCTGAACTTTTTCTTTCTTTTCTATCTGTATTAGCAATAGGTGAATAAATAGTGGTTAACCAAACGAAAGGAATTTCGATATTAGACATCTAGTTAGATAGATTACAAATGGATCTAATCCACCTTAGTGCGGAAGGGAGCCAGGAACAGTCGTCAATAATTCATCCGAATTGTTAGAATATAAGTTGTATTAGGTTAAGAGTCCTAGTTGGTTTTGATATAGGACTAGGTCGGTGCCTAAGTCCCTATATATATCTCTTGTAACCGGCACAATACAATTATCAATTATCAATCCTATACAATTCTACATGGTATCAGATTAGTTTCGATTCTAGGGCATGGCTCCCACGCCCCTACCCCGCCGCCGCCGCCCCTCCGGGCTTCTTCGAGTGGCGCGACGCCATGGCCGCCGCCGCCGCGCAAAAACTTCCACCTCCGCCCAACCCCCTCCTACCAACACCACCGCCATCTCCTTTACCGACACTATCGCCGATATTAGCCCCTATATCCCCATAACTCTAGACCTCGCTGCTCACAATTACTACCATTGGCGTCACCTCTTCGACGTCCACCTCGGGCGATGCAATCTCCGATCTCACGTTGCTGCCGACGCTCGCCCTCAACCTCATGATTCCCAGTGGGTCAAGGACGATCTCGCCATTGTCCAATGGATTTACATGCGCGTCTCCACGGAAATCTTCAATCTCGTGCACCGTGATGGTGCCTCCGCCGCCGATCTCTCGGACAGCTCTTCGTCAGCTCTTCCAGGACAACGTCGACGCTCGCGCCAACATTCTCCACACCGAGCTTCGGAACACGGTGCAAGGCGATTCACCCGTCGGTGTCTACTGTCAACGCCTCAAGGCGATCGCGGACGAACTCCGTGAACTTGGTGATCCGATCGACGATCGTCGGCTCATCAACGTCCTCCTCGTCGGTCTTAGCGAGCGGTTTGAGAAACAGGCCTCCTTCATCCCTATGATGCGCCCGCGCCCCTCGTTCGCCGAGGTTCGCTCGATGCTCCGGTGGGCCGACCGAGCTCAAACTACCAAGGACTCCCGTCCGCAGCTCTTCACTGCTGCTCCTCGCCCGCCCGCGCCACCGACGACACAGCCACCTCCACCAATGGCTCCTCCTCAACCATCGAGCTGGCGTCCGAGTCCCAACTACCGGGGTCGCAACCCTAAACCGCCGCAGCTTCGTACGGCGCCTACCCCTCCTCCGCCCTCGGCTCCACCGCTGCACCACCAACCGCACCAACGCCGCCCCTCGGATGGCGTCCTTCTCCTGATCCGTGGACCGGACTCGTCCAGGCGTGGCCCATGCCCTGGTCCGCCCCGACGCCCTACGGTGCTCCTCCGGCTTACACTGGCAGCTGGCAGCCTGGCGCCCGCCCTCATGCCGGTGCCCCGTCCCTGGCTCCACGGCAGCCGACGGCCGCGTTCCACGCCGCCCCCGCCTACAACGCTGCTCCTTATGCACCCTATGGCGCTGCTTCGGTCCCCTACATGCCGCAGCCCAATATGTCGCGGTACAATGATGGTGGCTCTATCTATACGCCAATGCCGGCCCTTCTGCCGACGCCTCCATACCCGCCAGCTCCCATGTCTACACCGGCCTCTACTTCGACTCCGAGCTGGGACCAAGCTGCCTTTATTCAAGCCATGAACAACTTTGCTGCACAAGGAAACTCAGGTACGGATTGGATTTTCGATACTGGTGCTTCTAGTCATATGTCTGCATCAAGTAACTTGCTCTCTTCTTGCACACCGTCGCCTTTTCCCTCTATTACTCTCGGTGATGGCTCATGCATTCCTATTTACTGCGTCGGTCAAGCCCAAATTCCATCCCCAATCAAACCATTGCTTCTTCGTGATGTTCTTGTAGCTCCTGCATTAATCAAAAATCTAATCTCCGTTCGCCAACTCACCACCGATAATCTTGTTTCCGTTGAATTTGACCCCTTTGGTTTGTCTGTGAAGGATTACCGGACCAAGACCGAGATCGCTCGATTCAATAGCTCCGGTGATTTATACTCGCTTCATGGTGCTCCGGCCGCTGCCCCTCCAACGTCTATGATGGCCTCTCTTGCTCTACGGCATCAACGTCTCGGCCATCCCAACAATAATGTGTTATCTACACTTCTTAGTGAATTTTCCATCCCTTGTAATAGAGATTCTCATAATTCTTCTATGTGCCGGTCATGTCAATTAGGAAAACATGTTCGTCTTCCCTTTAGCTCCTCTCAGTCCTCTAGTACCTTTCCCTTTGAATTACTTCATTGTGATCTTTGGACATCACCAATCGAAAGTGTTTCTGGTTTTAAGTATTATCTTGTTATTCTTGATGATTTCACACACTATGTTTGGACCTTTCCTTTACGCAACAAATCTGACGTTCACAATATATTTCTCAACTTCCAGCGCTATGTCTCTGTTCACTTCTTCCTCCCCATTAGATTTATACAATGCGATAATGGTCGTGAATTTGACAACTTTAAAAATCGAAATTTCTTTCTCCAATACGGAATTCTCTTACGCTTCTCCTGCCCCTATACCTCTCCACAAAATGGCAAGGCCGAGCGTTCCCTTCGCACTCTCAATGACATCATTCGCACTCTTCTTATTCAATCTTCTATGCCTCCGAAATTTTGGGCTGAAGCCCTCCACACGGCTACCTTTCTCCTTAACATTCGACCATCCAAAGTCAATTCTCACACCACGCCATACTTCTCCTTATTTCTTTCTCACCCAAACTATTCCGACATTCGTGTCTTCGGTTGTCTCTGTTTTCCTAACTCCTACTCCACTTCCCCTCACAAACTTTCACCTCGCTCTATCCCATGTGTCCACCTAGGTTTTTCTCATGAACACAAAGGGTATCGTTGCCTAGATCTTGTCAGTGGACGTGTTCATGTCTCTCGTCATGTAACCTTTGCTGAGCATATTTTCCCTTTCTCCGAGCGTCAATCTCCAGACCCTACCCCATCCACCTTATCTCCCACTCCCCCTCGTCGCAATATTCTTCCTCTCTCTCAACTATCTCATCCTGCTGCTACTCCTGTCGCGGCAGCACAACCCTGCCGAGTTCTCGCCGCGGCAGCCGATCCTGCCGCCACCATCGACCCCTCGCCACCGTTGCCTTCCTCAACAACTTCCGCGTCCGCTTCTTCCGCTGCGCCGAGCGCGGATTCTTCATCACCCGCACCTCCTCCTCACGCTATTTCTGTTCCGGAACCTACTAATGATCATCCCATGCGTACCCGTGGCAAATCTGGCTTTCGTTTACCTCCCAAAGATCGTCTTAATCTCCACGTCTCTGTATCTTCCTCTCTCCCAAAATCCTACAAATCAGCTCTCCTCGATCCTAATTGGGCCGCAGCTATGAAAGATGAATATGATGCTCTCATTCAAAATAACACATGGCAACTAGTTCCTCGTCCATCAAACATTAATATAGTATCCGGTAAATGGGTTTTTCGACACAAATTTAATTCCAATGGAAGTCTTGCACGCTACAAAGCTCGATGGGTCTGTCGTGGTTACTCTCAACAACACGGCATCGATTATGATGAGACTTTCTCCCCGGTTGTCAAACCCAGCACTATTCGCACTTGTTCTTAGCATCGCCGTCTCTTCCTCTTGGCCAATCCATCAACTTGATGTCAAAAACGCTTTCCTTCATGGATCTCTTCAAGAAACAGCTTCTTGTCGAGCAACCTCTTGGCTTTGAACATTCTTCATATCCCGATCATGTTTGTCTCCTTAACAAATCTCTCTATGGCCTTAAACAAGCACCAAGGGCTTGGTTTCAACGTTTTTCCACTTATGCTCAAACCATTGGTTTCACTCCTTCCCGTTCGACACTTCTCTCTTCATCTTTCATCACAATACCGACACTTGCTTACCTTCTTCTATATGTAGATGATATTATTCTCACGAGCTTCTTCCCAACGCCTTTTAGATCATATTATCTCTCTTCTTCGCTCAGAATTTTCTATGTCCGATTTAGGTCTTCTTCATCACTTCTTAGGTATTGCTGTCATACGTGACTCTTCTGGTCTTTTCTTGTCTCAACGCCAGTACACTCTCGATCTTCTTTCTCGTGCTGGCATGCTTGATTGTCAACCGTCCCGTACTCCCAGCTGACACAGGTTCCAAACTTTCTGCTGATGGTGATCCCTTTTCTGATCCTTCTCTCTATCGTAGTCTCACCGGTGCCCTTCAGTATCTTACTCTTACTCGTCCTGAAATTTCTTTTTCTGTTCAACAAGCCTGTTTATACATGCATGATCCTCGTGTTCCACACTATAACCATGTCAAACGTATCCTTCGGTATCTCAAAGGCACATTAGATTTAGGTCTTCACATAAACACATCCTCTCCCACCTCTTTGATTGCTTACTCGATGCAGGCTGGGCTGGTTGTCCCGATACTCGACGTTCCACATCCGGATTTTGTGTTTTTCTTGGTAACAATTTGGTTTCTTGGTCTTCCAAAAGGCAGGTTACGGTCTCTCGCTCGTCGGCCGAAGCTGAGTATCGTGCTGTGGCTCATGTGGTTGCTGAAACGGTTTGGTTGCGCCAGTTGCTGTCGGAGCTGCATCGTCCTATTGATCAAGCTACTATTGTTTACTGTGATAATATTTCAGCTGTTTACATGTCGGGAATCCTGTTCAGCACCGTCGCACCAAGCATATAGAGATCGACATTCATTTTGTTCGCGAGAAGGTGGCTCTTGGTCAAGTTCGTGTTCTACACGTTCCGACTTCTGCTCGGTTTGCTGATATCTTCACTAAAGGCTTGGCGAATACTCCGTTCCAAGACATTCGGTTCAGTCTCAACGTCGTCGAGCCTACCGTTGATACTGCGGGGATGTTAGAATATAAGTTGTATTAGGTTAAGAGTCCTAGTTGGTTTTGATATAGGACTAGGTCGGTGCCTAAGTCCCTATATATATCTCTTGTAACCGGCACAATACAATTATCAATTATCAATCCTATACAATTCTACACGAATATCTGTTCGTGTGGTCTCCGATTGTACACATGAGCAGTGACATGAGGCCAGTGGCAAGTTGCGGGGATGCATGTCACGGTAAATATCCTCTTAGAGCATGTCTAACAGGCCCCGTATAACCCGCTCACCCCGTAAAATTCCGGCGGGATACGGGGCAGGCGCGATTTGGGACGTCTAGCAGGCCCCATATTCGGGCCGGCCCGTTTCGGCGGAATACGGGGCCAGGAAATCGGCCCCGTCGCCCCCTACTTATACTGGGCGCAGGTGCGAGTGAGGGCACTTGCAACCCTAGCTCCACCGTGCGCCGCCGCCTCCTCCATCCTGCTCCGGCGAGCAATCCCTAAGTACCTACCTCCACATTTCACCCCATCTTCGGCATGGACGCACGCCGCCGCAGTACCGCCTCGCCGGCGAGCGGATCGAAGCGATCCCGCTCGCCGGACAACGTGGAGGATGCGTGGCGGCGCCAATGCAAGAGATCCGCCGCCGGGAGCCGGTGTGCGGCCTGCAGGTACGCCGGCGCCGCGTACGTCCCGCCGAAGCTCATTGACTTCACGGCGGGCGGGCGCTGGTACAACCAGGATCCGCCGATGAAGCCGATGAGCGGCCCCAAGTTCGACGAGTGGCGCGCCGAGTGGGAGCGCCGACGCTGGGCGAAGGAGGCTTGGAGCACCAGCGCTGGAGGAGCTCCGCTCGCCGGCGAGGAGGAGGAGGCCCCCGACTTGTTGAAGGCGCTACGACAGTACCTCAAGGACGACGCCGAGAGGAAGAGGGCGAAGGAGGAAGAGGTGGCGGCGGCCATCGCCGCCGTGAAGGAGGCGCAGTTGCGGGAGGCGGAGGCGGAGGCGGACTCGTACCTAGTCGACCTCTCCGAGTAGAAGTCGCGATCCATTTAGGATCGCGCATTTTAGATGTAGAAGCGTTGATCCGTATGTATGATCGACGAACTATGAATATGATAGTTTTCCGGGGTTTTAATTTACGAATTTACGGGGTGAAATACGGGGTCTGCTAGACGGAACGGTGTATCTACCAGCACTTTTTTTATACGGGGTGAAATAATCACGATATACGGGGCAGAAAAATAAGGGGCCTGTTAGACGTGTTCTTATCAATAAGGAACCGGCCGGCGTAGGAGTTGCGTATCGACAAGACCTAGATATGTACCTATCTAGCTAAGTCGTAGATGGAGCCGGAGGAGAAGAGATAAAAAGTCGAGAGATCTCCACTTCCCTTGGACAAAATATCTTGGACACAATATCTGTTGTTTCATAACACTGGCAGATGTGGCTCTCCACACGCTCTGGCTCACGTATGCCTTATTCTCCATGTCTCCGTCTTTGAGCCCACAAGAGACCCTGCATCTAGCCTTTGTTCCACTTCCAGCACCTACGTGCATCCTATAAGTACCAGCCCTCCCCACACTCTTCTCTTCACAATCACAACTCACAAGCCTAGCACACATAGCTGTATAACTATAACCCATCGATCGATTACTCGGAAGTTCAGCTAGTGAACCGCAGAGACCGATCGAGCAGATCTTTCAAACAAAGATCGTACATAGTATTTGGATGGCGTCGATGTCGGTGAACTCGTCGAGGCCGCAGTGGACGGCGAAGCAGAACAAGCAGTTCGAGCAGGCGCTGGCGGTGTACGACAAGGATACGCCGGACCGGTGGCACAACATCGCGCGCGCCGTGGGTGGTAAGACCGCCGACGAGGCCAGGCGCTACTACGAGCTGCTCGTGGACGACGTCAAGCGCATCGAGGCAGGCAGGGTGCCGTTCCCGGCGTACAGGTACCCTGGTGGCGCCATGGGCGGGTACGAGGCCGACAGGTACGCCGTACTGAGGAAAGGGAACCCCTCTTCAAGAGCAGTCCCAAATTGATTCTGATTTTATCGCACATGGCTTACTAATCGGTAGATTTATGGTGTTTATATAGAATTAGCTGTCTGCCTGCTGTTTGCTAATGTGGAAGCTTTTGCTCCACTGTCAGGCTGAAACACCTGAAGATCTAGGCGCCATACATGAATGACTACGAAGCAGCGCTATGCAAGTCGGCCTGTGTCCGCCGTCATGCGCGCGTCTGCCAAGTGCCGACAAGCAAGTGACCAGTAGCATGCATCGATCGACATCCGATCATGCGTGCATGTAGATAAGCAGGAATAGTTACTAATTTGTACTTACATCAATCTATCTCTGTACTGTCCGTCCGATATATGAACAAAGAAAGGTAATCCATATATGTATATATTTGGTATCCCCACTCGTTTGATGATGTTTGTTATTTGACGAGACATTTGCCTAAGTTGAGTGGCTCTTCACCACTTTTCTAGCTGCACATAATGGTAGGCTAACTAGAACAATTTATACCGACCAAGATGCTTTTTTTTTTTTTTGAGATCTACCGACCAAGATGCTGGAATGGGAAAAGTTGTAGAGGCTGTCTTCACGGAATTAATCATACCATACCATGGACAATGTACCTTCCACATATTGCAAAATGTTGTCATCTAGACATATATGTCATGTTTACTAAGTATGATTGTAGAGTTTTCCATGTTGAAGACCGCTTCTTAATAAAAGGCTGTGTGCATCAACCGATGCAGAGGCCGGGGATCACCCCCATTTCGAAAAAAAATGTTGGAGACCGCTTCTTAGTTTCTGTAGGATACAAGCAGAAGGGAGATCTCTTTCTGGTTAACTTCTCGCCAGATCTATTTGAGAACTTGGGTACGAGAAATTATAAAAAAGTGTTTGAAGAAAAAAAATTCAACTCCAAAGGCTACCTTGAGATTATGAAATAAATGTCTGCAAAATTCACAGTCGATCTTGGTAATCGAACTTTAAACTAAGGAAAAAATTAGTATGGCAATACGTGTGTCATGTATACATGTGATCAAGTCCATCGAGGTTAGAGTAGAAACTAGTTGCTTTTTCTCTGCATGCTTTTGAGTAGTCTAAAAGGGAATGTACATGGGTTAGATTAGATTCATGATCAGTGCACAGTCCAGAATAATGAGCTGAAAGGTTGGAAAGGCGGGAAAATATTCCAAATACCGACTCGGCCAGAAACATGCATGGGGCCTGCAATGTGATAATGTTCTCTACAAAAACAAGATATTGATTCTAATACGGGAGAACCTTTTTCTGGTGATAGAATCTAATATTTTGCAACTTGAAATTGTAGAATATTTCAACTGACCGTTCAATGCAAAAATAATATAGTCCATTCCTCCCCGACCAACAGCAAACATAGCTAGTAAACCACACAGTACCACACTTGTATCATATTTGCATTACGCAATGTACTGGAGTTTTTTTTTTTGAGCACTTGAAAACTTGTCTAGTCGTCAAAAAGATCGAAAAGAGAAATTATATCTCATCTCACCGCCTCTTAAACCAGAGCATTCACACATACAACAGGGTTTCATATTACATAGTTTGAAAAAATAGACTGAAGACATTCATTTGAATCATCATTATAAATACTAGCAGTAGATGGGCGCGGTGGCACGCCGCGCCGACCTGGTAGTGTGATTGGTGTAATATTTTTAGGACTATACTTGAATCGGTGGTCAACCTTGTGTATCAATTTCAAAGGTGTGCACCGAGCCTACAGTTTCTTCAAGACAAATAATGGTACACCACTGAACAAAATTGCATACAATCCATGCTTCAAGGAAAGTAAGGGCACATAGTAGAACAAAATTATATACAGTGCGTATTGTATCACTGCGCAAACACTTGTTTAGGAGCAATGCTCAAGTGCTACAGACCATAGCAAAATGGCCACAACTCTAAAGTCGTAGAAAACTGAACCTTTAGTGCCATGCTGATATGGGCTTGGAGATCAGACGCACATGAATTGGCTAACTGGGTTGAGAAGAAACATAATGATGCACTGTCCAGTTGCAAAAAAAAGTTAGTTAGGAGGAACGCATGATGTGAAGGCAGTTCGTGAGCATCAGTCGGGCGGGGCTTCAGTGCACCCTGTTGCTGTAGGTCCCTAGAGCCGACCAGACATCGGGTGCTCAAGCTTTCCACTCGCCGATCCAGGGAAGGCGGCGGAATTAAAGGGCATGCATTGACGCTTGAACTAACCTCCTATAGTTTTCAAGCCGGAGAAGTGATCCAGATCTTAATCCCAACATGCACACTACAAAACAATGGAATAATATCTTATTAACAGTTGGATCTTAAAAGTGTACTAACTACTCATTTAAATTTCCTTTTTTATGTGGTCATATAAAGAATGTTTAAATCACACCTGTTAACATTTGGGTCTTACTAACTACCCATCTACAGAGGATGCAGCTTACAAATATTCAGACAACCATAGAGCTTGAAGATGAAGAGCCAACATCTAGTGCACAGAGATGTAACAAAGTTCGAAATATTGTCCATGTAGTAAAAGAAGATGACAAATTACGTAAGCACTTGCACCATACCTGAGCCCTACTAAGTGTTATAGCTTCAGATCTTCCCTTGACATGTACCTGAATCCCCAAATCGTATAACTGAATAAAGCCTGTCCCAAAATACCAGCTTCAGTTTCTACATCTAGCCAAGAATAAGGGAAGTTGGAAGCACACACACAGTTTATACTATCGATTTACTTGGCTGAGATATGCACCGGCATAGTCAAGCTAGCAAATGGAAATATAAGCAAATTATCCGAGTAGCAACTGAGCATAGTACTCTTAAGATTGAGTAGTGTAACTTTAGGCTATACCAATACTGCGATATTAATCGGAATCAACCATTTGGTATAGAATCTGTAACCTCATAATAAGACACATTTTTGTGAACTTGTTGCTTTGAAAAGCTGTAACTATGAGTATAACTTCAGGATAGACCAATATTTTCGTGAACTTCGTAGGATCTATAGTTCAGATGCCTACAAGAAATATGTATGTGACCTCTATTTGTGTTTGCATCAGTTTTCTGATCGAGTGGCTCACTTTGTGTTTCGGGAAGTATGAATAAAGAATGTGGTGGTGTTTCATGATTTATAGACCAGTTTGTAGACCCAAAATGTCTGCTCTAAATGCAATGAGTGCACAGGCAAAGTTTTTGGTAAATTATAAGCTAATGTACATTGTCATCGTATAATGTACATACGAATAAGCATTGGCACACGACTTGGTCACATTTAGAAATTGCCTACTCTGTTAGATTTTTAGAATGTACTGATTGTTCCAGTACATGTGTATTTATTTTGCACCAGTGGTGCATTTCTACATACACTATGTAATCACCCTTTATGCATGACTACCTTTCAGGTTCAGTTTCGGCAATCTGTGCAAAACTAATTCAGTTCATAGAATTGATCTATTTGAATATTTTGGTAAACCAGTCAAGTTAGAGTCCGACATTAGGGGTGGTTGCTGAACGTCCCCTACACAGTCTAGATCAATGATCAGCGGACAATTCAAGTGTTATGAGTGATCAAGTTCCATGTGTGTTGGATCTGATCATGTATGACTAAGAAATTTTCTGATTCTGGGTAATATATAAACTCCATTGTACAATAGAATGAGACGAAGGTAAACCATGCAACACAAAATCTCAATTCTACATCTAGAAAGCAAGAAATGGTGACTGGAGAATAAAAACACCTCGGTGAACATTCCGCCAGGGAAGTTTAGAAGTAGTAGAAGTCAACTCAGATCATTTTATCATAGCAAACTATAACAGAGGCACATCTCTGAAATTACAAAGTGCAATTCGCAACTACCAACTCATGTCTGTATGTTTTGCGTCAGGGGAGTTCAGGAGCAATAGACATCAGGCAGAACATTTTATCATAACAAACTGCAACATAGGCACATCTCTGAATTTACATAGTTCAGTGAACAACTACCAACACATGTTTGTATGTTTTTTTACTCTGACCAGAAGTTTCGTGTTCCCTACTTGTTTGAATGGGGGATAAAATGGAATCATGCCATTGTTAAAATTAGGAGATATGAGTATAGATTCAGCAGCAATAGAAGTCAAGTCAGAACATTTTATCATAATTAACTGCAACATAGGCACATTTCTGAGATTACATAGTTCAGTGTACAACTACCAACACATGTTTGTATACTTTTTTGTTTACTCTAGTCAGAAGTTTCTTGTTCCCTACTTGTTTGAATGGGGGATAAAATGGGATCATGCCATTGTTAAAATCAGGGAGGTATGAGTATAGCTGACAACACATTAGGGCCTGAAATTAGACTACACATGCTGTGGTTTTTCAGAAAAAGATCATGCCATTCCATACTGTGAATTTTCTGACACTTGAGCATTATTTTCAAGAAAATGAAATTGTTGCTCAGTAGTGAACTATAATTTAACTGAGCGTAGTATTCAGGTGTAGGTAGCAGAACAAAACCCATGAAACCATCTGGTTACGCTTACGACAACATCGAACGCAATGGTGTACTCTAGCATTGCCTTTCCACACACTGAGGCAGAAGCACAGATCACCACGATGGAAAATTTCAGTAAGAAGTCTGCCATGCTCACCTTCTCAAGTCATGATCAAGAGCATGCAGCACATCATCCTCCAGACAATCGTGGATGACCAACTGCAACCATAACTCGGCAGCCAGGACAGCAGAACTTGCAGGCCATCATGCGGGCAACAACACACTGGAGGAAGGAGACAACACAACTCATCAACATCGAGGATGGTAGGCTGGCGCGGTGGCAGCGGGCAACACAAGGGCAACTTGGAATCTTTTAATTCTGTCACCTATGGTAAATAAAGTTAAAGCATAGATGAACTGCAAATTCTATTTTACATATAGAACAATAGTAAATCTCCCACGATGGTAAGATGTTTCAAATGAATGAATTAAATAAAGCTTGACACCAATATTTCTGTATGCAGAAATTAGCATAGGCAAAGCATGGTGGACACGGCCGAAAACTCATGGACTGAAATCGCATAATCACATCTTTGGAGCATTAAACCTGCACTGATATGCAGAAGTAAATTTTTCATAGCAGTAACTACCAATATGCGTACAGCTAAGGAAGCAAAAATGCACTTTCTAATTATAGGAAACTGACCCAGTGCACCTTGAAAATAGAAAAGCTAACTTATGCCATCGTACCTGCACACCACAGAAATCATTATTACCAAATCTATTAAGGCTATTCCATCATTTACAAAATCAGACAGAAGGAACTTCTTGAGAATCCCATCGAACGATCAGTACTTCTCGATAACCTAATGCCCCATTTTTTCGAAATGGGGCATCCCCAGCCTCTGCATCAAGTGATGCATACGATCTCTTTTATTAGAACTTTAACATATAGCTAAACATGCGGATCTAAGAAAGAGTAGAAAAACAAACTATGGAGTTCTCTGGAAAGCAAGAGTGCTTTAATTGACTGACCTGATCAGATAAAGAGGCAATGTGCTCTCGTATATTCTCAACTTAGGAGTGGCGTCAGGAGTGGTGCCATTGAATTGATCACAGCAAGTTGGAGGCAAAAAAAGTTGTGTTTTCTTGCAACAATTGGTGTTCACAGCGAGACAACCTGAAAATAGAACAATGAATTAGCACCCATAGGTCCTGGATTTGTTTTTGTTATTCAACCAATTGTACCGCTACACAAGCAAAGGAAACCACAAGAATATAGAAAGAGATAACTGAAGCCAAAACCATGAAATGTGGGTTACGCCCCCTCAAGCTCCCATATAATCTAGAAGAGATCATATTTTTGATCTCACTTATCGGGTGAGACATCCTCCAGGACCTATAAAAAGCTATAAAAAGCCATTAGTGCTAGCTAAAAATCATGGGAATTTCTTAAAGGTGTAGTTTCTGTAGACATTAGCTACCATTTTGAAAGTTCCGGACTTCTTAGTTTCAGAAAAATCCATTTAATTATGTCTGCACAAATTCTAGATCTTATAGCTAAGGGCAACCATCTGATTTGAGCCACGACACAGAAATTCCTTTTATGCAACCAGATATACATCGTCTAAATAATTTTTGATATTTGAACACACATCCTGCCTCTTTTTGTCTAGATTCGGAAGTCATATTCAAAACCAGCTAGCAGCTCTGTGTTCTCAAACAATCAGCAGCAGTGATGATTCTAGTACATTGAGGAGATAACGACATAATCTGCATACATCTTGCCAAGATCTGAAAATCAGCATCACAATACAATAAATCTGAGGTGCAATGTGGAGTACAAAATTGAGCGTCCTAAATACCGGATCCACATATCCAAAATCGCATTGTACCTGTCTAGGATCACAGCTTCATCTCATCCTCAAGAAAAAAACATCAGGAAAAAAGAATCGGTAAAGAAAATATCTTACCAAGTACAGCACCGCCACCGGCCAGGCGTTTGCCTTCCACACATACCCACACCAGCTGCACCTCACTGGCTCGTTGACAGAAGGAAATGGGATTACCCGACCAAGCCGCAAAGCTGAGGGCGAGGCGTGCACTACTAGGGAAAAGCCTATAGGTGGTGGAATGTGCTGCCGGCGCACCACCCTATGCATGCGCCGGTGGAATGTGCTGCCGACGCAGTACATATCAACCGCGCCGGCGATGCCTGCCCACTGCCGGTGCACCAGGGGTGTCAACGCGCCGGCGCTTTTTGCTGCCATGAGCTCGCCCGATTCGAGCCAGGCCCACGAAACATTGTCGGCGCACCAGCCCAGGAGCGCGCCGGCGGTGATTTGCTATTGCCGGCGCGCTCCTGGGCTGGTGCGCCGGCAATGTTTCGTGGGCCTGGCCCGGAGCAGATATAGCCGGATGGTCCTGGTGTAGGTCCTGGTGCGCCGGCAGTAACCTGGGAGTTATTTCAGCCACCAACCAGCACTCATACAGCCACTACACTCACTCCTCCACACAACCCGACCCTTCTCCCAACCCACCTATTTTTTGCCCATTTCTACCCCAAATTTAGCCAATTTGACCAAACAAAATCATATTTTTTGAGCAAATCTTCCCTTCCTACATGCATCTCCCACATCCCTATGTAGATCTAGATCTATCTATCGCGCATTGACCGCTCAATCTAGATCTAGATCTAGATCTACAAAGTCGGCTTCCATACGTCGTGGTCGCGGCGCGTCGTCTCGATCTCGTCGACGAATATATCAAATAAATAGGTGATTAATGAACAAATTGAGGAATGAAACTGACGTATGTTGTACATTTGAAGCAAAGCTCTCGTGTGTGGCATATATATATGTTGTGTTTGTGCTTGTGTGTGTTGGCGTTGAAAATGAGTTGCCAACGTTGCGCCGAAATGTTGATTCGTTAAGTTTCCGTTTCGACACATTTCTGGCGCTCCTATGTCCTACCGTGTAGGAAGGTCATGCCGAAATTTTCCGTGAAAACTACCGACGGATGCATGGTTCTAATCAATTATATAATCTTGTCGTGCAGGCGATAATGGTTATCGAGATGAGTGAAAGCGTCGTGATGAGATATCTGAAACACGCGATCATCGACATGTATGAAAATAACCGCACGGAGGTATTGTGTCCGTGCCGAAGATGCAAACGAGGGAAATAGTTTGACCCCTATTCAGGCAAATTGCAGGGGCACCTACTCACTAATGGTTTCATGCATGGACACACTGAATGGATGAGTGATGATGGCACGGAGGTCTATGGGGCGACGGCAGCAGGTGGTAATGGCCGGCAAGAAGGAGGGCATCATGATATTGATGACGATGAAGAGTTTGTCGCACAGGACGATAACCTTGACGACGATAATAACCTTGACAACGACGAAGAGGTGCTGCTAGCTTCAGTCGTGCGGGACCCTCATCTTCAAGATCTGCTTCTCGAAAAGACGAAAGGCGCCAAGCGGAAATCAAAGCTTGAGCAACTGGAGATAGACTCGAATACTCCGTTGTACGACTCGGGTCGCGGGTTGGGGGAGTCCCGCTTGAGAGTAGCGCTCGATGTGCTGCAGATGAAGGCGAAACACGGATGGACGGACAAAAGCGTCGATGACATTCTGGAATACGTGAAAGATCTCCTTCCTGCCGGGAACATGTGTCCTGGCAGTCTAGCCGAGGCCAAGAGAATCACGTGCCCTCTCGACTTACCCCACGAAAAGTATCACGCCTGCATCAACGACTGTATCATGTATCGCAAGGAGCACGTGGACAAGACCAAATGTCCTGTGTGTGACGCTGAACGGTACAAGAAAGGGAAGAAGAAAGCTCCTCGGAAAGTTGTGTGGTACTTCCCGCTCGCCCCCCGGCTTCAACGGTTCTGCGCAGACCGCAAGGAAGCAAAGCTCATGCGCTGGCACGCTGAAAGAAAGGAGGCAGTGTTGAATGATGAAGAGTGGATTGAGCACCCAGTGCTGACACACCCTTCGGATGCAAGCCAGTGGAAAGCATTAGACAATGAATTCGGAAGTTTTGGGGCAGATCCCGAAACATCGAGGTTGGGTGCGAGCACGGACGGATTCACTCCGTTCGGAAACCAGAGCAGCACACATAGCACATGGCCCGTGTTTGTATGGATCTACAACCTCCCGCCCTGGCTGTGCATGAAGAGGAAGTACATACAGATGAGTATGCTAATTCAAGAGCTAACACAGCCAGGAAACAATATCAGCATGTATCTCGAACTATTAAAGGAGGATCTTGAAACATTGTGGGCGGAGGAAGGGGTAGATACATGGGACGCCGTCGCGGGAGAATATTTCCCTTTGAGAGACGCGTTGATCACGACGGTGCAGGACTACCTCGGATACGGTTATATTTCGTGCCAAGTGTGCCATGCACACAAGGCATGTGTCAGGTGCATGGAAGAGACGATGTTTTTGCAGCTTGGTAAGGATCCTGGCTCTTCGAAAACAGTTTACATGGGGCATCGAAGGTGGCTACACAAGACTGACCCGTGGAGAAAGCGTGGAGATATGTTCGATGGTACAAATGAACCCCGAGGACCTCCACGTAAGAAGAGCGGCGAAGAGATCGATGCATTACTGAGAGGTTGGAAGGAGTGCCCTGCGCCGGGAAAGATTCGTCAAAATCCTGGAGAGAAGAAGAAAAAGGCAACGACACCGCTCATTGGTGTATGGAAAAGGAGGTCCGTGTTTTGGGACTTGCCGTACTGGAAAATACTCGATACACCTCACTGCCTTGATGTCATGCATATTACAAAGAACGTGTGCGAGAGCTTGCTTGGTGTAATAACCCAGAACATAGGAACAACGAAGGGTCGATTTAGAAATGGGATGTGCATTTCATCGCAAAACGGGGGAAATTTTCGCGCCTTATTGCAACTAAACCTAAGAGGGATCGAGGTTCTCTCTCATTTTTGCACTTAGGGTTAGGCAATGTGAGTTAAGGAAATTTCGACATGATCTCTTTTGTATCTTGTTACTTTGGGGAATGATTGCATTTGATAAGTGTTAAACATTTAAATATAAACATCACACAATATAAACAATGAATTTAAAATTCAAACACAAGATATAAATTCAAATCATCTTGAATTTCAAAGTGAATATCAAATACAATATTTAATTCAGAATATAAATATTACATAAAGCAAAAGCTCATAAACAAAAACTTGGGCTTTATTGATACACAAAACAAATTACAAAGTCTTTACATTATTCTTGATACAAGAATTAAGGAATAATAAACAGAAATGAAAAAGGAAAATTACAAGGTTGTTCTAAACTAAAACCTAGACTAAATGCCTTGATGAATATCTTCTGGTCATATTCAACTTCAAACCTGCAACATAAATCACAAGTGCTAAACCAGAATGTAAGTGTTAGCAATTTCAGTTTGGACAGTTAACACAAAACACAGAAATTCAGTTTGGACAGTGAAACTGTCACTGCACACTTGTGCTTGTCCAAATTCCGGGACAGCACAAGATAAGACCAGGCAGACCAAAACTGAGCAGCCACAGGGGCTCAAGTTTCAGCATATGAAGGATGTTGCTAACCAAGCAACAGCAAGGCAATGCAAGGGGTGAGTCACAAAGTAACCAGGCCTTGTGTGTCATGGCCAGGGAAGAAGTAGAGACCATATAAATAGCACACAAACCCTAGAACCATGACAGTCGACCACATATGCAAATCACCAGTTAAGGGTGCAGTAAGAACAAGCACCAGTTCATCCAGTTCATACTCAAGAACAGAAACCAACACAACCACTTAGCCCCCAGGAATCATGGTGACTCGAGAAGCTCAACCAGAAACTGGAGGTGAAGGGCTGTGCACAAAAACCCCAAGTCTGCATCAACCAAATATTTCACACTAGGAGCTGGAACAAGGTATACCAAGTTCCTGGACAGATCCAGTGGATCTGATCCATAATATATGCATGACATAATCATGGGATTGAGCAGATGCTCAAGTGGGTAGATCATCACTTGGTTTTCACCAAGGATCACTGCTAGTCTAAAAAAGCCACCAAAATAGAAACCATCCAGATACAGATCTTGTGCTCAGAAGCAAGGTCTTATGCACAGATAGCACCAGTAGATGTGTTGCAATGAGTAGCAGCTAATACAGACTACACAGTAAACCCTAAGCTAGTAACCATCAGTAAAACCTAGATTTCATCAGGCAAGCATATTGGCATTCATATCTAGTATGATCCCCAAATATGCAAGCAAAGGTTGAGTAGCCCAAGATCCAATTAAATAGGTGAGCAACCAATCAGTAGCAAGGCTACTGAGGTCACATCACACTTAGCACCAAATAGAAGAAAGCCAACTATAGCACATCATTATCCAGGAATGGATTCAGATTCATTTGCTTGCTAAACCATCATGAATAATAGATTCATTTGCAAGCAAGTCATTTAAATCATTACTGCATAAGCAGTTCATCATAACTTAATTAATTCAAGCATGAATTTATCACAGATCCATGCTTAATACTGACAGTAGCATACTATTAAGCAACACAGTTCAATCACTGCATCATAGTCACTGGAGCAAGTCCAGCAGCTTGAATAAGCAACAGCATAGTGATGCTTGAGCATCAGCATCACAAGGAATTGAATCACTTAGCCACAGAATTAATCAGTAAACCATCACTGACAATTAATTGATCAAATGGATCAATTCAATCAAGTCAAGTTACACAGGGAAACTAGCCAACAAGCAAAGGGTGATCCAATGGATCCCTAGCTTGCATAGGAAGCACAGGAGCATATCACATGCACCACTGGCACACACAAGTGTCACTGATACATCACAAGTACACCTAGACAAGCAAGCATGATATGCCAGTAAGCGCAAGCAAGCCATAATCAAGTATAGCATGGCATAGCAAGTTCATAAGCAAGCACGAGCGAGCCCGGCAAGCACGAGCATGCTAGGAGCAGCAGAGAAGCAAGTAAAGCATGAATCGCAAGCAAAGCAACACTGGCCAGTACCAGTAACTGGTAAATTGGCCATGAGCTTGCAGTAGGTAGCAGCACTGGAAGGTTAAGCAACTATGGCATAGCTCTGTGTGATCACAGGATCACCAGAGAGCAACATAGCATGAGGAGGAAGAAGAACAAGTAGCAAGGGAGGCGCACAGAAGAGAAGGAGGAGATGAAGTACTTACTTGCGCCTGGAAGCAGAGGCTAGGGCATGGCGAGGCAGTGCTCGCGCGGCCCTAACAGCTGCAAGTCCAGGGTAGGCGCCGACGTTACGCCGGCGAACGCGAACACACCACCACAGCAGAGCACCAGAGACGACGGCACAAGTACTGCGAGCAGCACCTGCGCCAGGTCAGTCTCGGAGGCGCACATGTCGTCGGCGAGGACGAGAGCTCGTCGGAGATCCCCAATCTCCCAAGGCGATTCTCCACGAGATCCAGAACGGAGGCGATTCGCCAGGAGAGGAAGAGAAGGGGAAAACCACGCGGACAGATCGATAGATCTGCGCACGGCGGTTCTGGTTTGGTAGGTGGCTACGGCGGGGGAGCATGGAGAGGGCCGGAGCAGCGGCGGCGGCCATGGCGGCGACGCCATCGCCACGGGGTCGCGAGAGGTTAGGGTTAGGTCGAGCGAGTGAGTGAGCGAGCGAGGTGGGCCGCTTCGGCGCCACCGACCCGTTATGGGGCACGCCTTAGTGGGCTGTCCCATGGGCTTAGGTTAATGGGCTGGTCCAATAGGGGCCAGGGGGTATTTTAGTCTTTTCACAATTTAGAAAAAGGCCATAATTTCACCAATTTTTAGTAAATAAAATACAACTCTAAAAATCCATTAAAAATTGGATTAGTGAATGAAAAATAAATCTTAACCAGAATAAAATATGAAATAGACTTTAAGAAACAAATTCAAAATTATGAATTTAAAGAATTTAAAATAATTACTTGGAATTTCAAACTATTATTTCCTTGTATTTAAAAATCAAGAAAAATCTCAAATAAGTTCAAATACTTATTTTCAAACATTTCAAAATGAAATTCTATTATTCCAAGTCATTTCTATTTTGAAAAAGGTATTTTTCAAAGAAAAATACTCTATTCCTCTTTATTCCAAAAATATAGAGGCAACTCTATTATTTCAAATTATTTTGGAATGAATAATGAATCACCAAGATAAAGTATATTTACTTTGAATCATTTTACTGTCTGAGAATTAAAGTGGTATACACATTAAAGCAATTGCAAATTACTGCCAAAGGCATAAAGCTGAACTCAACCCTAAATTGTAATAACTCATTGGGGTAAAGGGATTCAACATAAAATAATACATCCATGATTGCATTATTTGGATTTTATAACATTGTCCTTACCGGACAATGATGCTTCTTACAGAACCCGAGGTCCAGGTTCCATCAACTGCATTGAACTGCACTACCTCGCAGTCCACAGGCAAGTTCACCCTTGCTCATGTCAACTTGATTATTTTCTACTACTTTAATGCAAAGCTATATACTTATCATTCCTGCATCGCAAATGAAATGTTACTTTCCAACTATGAATATGACTATGTGGTTGGCAATGGAACCATGGTATGTGTTGATATGGTGGAGGTTCCATTGCATGGGTTATATCACCCTAGGATTAATTACCAATGCCGTCCAGTGATTCTAGCGCCGTACAAACCGCGTTGACCATGAGATCTATAATGGCTCGGGGAAGCCAGTCGTATCTTTTCCCTTCGCACGCCAACGGATTGGTAGAGCCGGTGGGGTGTTGGAGGCACCTGCCGCAATAGGTTGGGATATCCTTTTAAATCCCCATCCATTAGTGATGATAAGCTCTACCATCTATGAAGGATTGTCCGGAGTACACCGTGAGTAAAGCCGTATTATCGGGAGAAGTCTACTGGGGGTGTACGGTTGGACAAAAGGGTGGGTTTGCAGTCGCGGAGAAGGCGGTGTGGGCTTGGATCTTTATACCTGGCCTCACACCAAGGAAGTGTGAACGGGGGCAAGTCCCTGCGGATGGCAAAAAGGGTGAGATCTCTTATGGGAAAAGTAACGCACCTCTGCAGAGTGTATCAAATTGTGGCTGTCACTCCTTGTTCCGGGAAGGAAGCTGCGAACGCGGCAGGAAAGGAACTCCGTGAAGTTCTAGTCAACTCCGTGAAGACCGACGGGCATAGTTTTCATAATAAAAGCAACCTTTTGAAGAAATGTTTTCAAAACATGCATTGACCTGAGATTTCCTGATCAATGGTCGTAGCTAGTGCATCAAACACCTTTTACTCTTTTAGAACTTGCTGAGTACCTCTGTACTCACTTTCTTTCGACACCCTTGCTAGACTGTGATACGGAAGTGGAGGCCATCGTCGATGGAGCACCAGAAGGAAGCTACGAGCTGGTCTACGAGGAACCTGATCTTACCGGAGGAGTTGAAGGAGTAGACTATGGGATAGTCTACGGACCCGATGACACGGAGGTGGAGGAGTAGTGATATACCTAGCATCATAGAGCCGAGCAGCGTAGAACTTACCTAAATAAGCTGTTGAGCTCTTTCATCTATAGTATGAGTTGTAATCGTACTTTAGTAGTATCTTAGGGTGTTCTCATAGGACCTGTGAGAATACCAACTTGTTAAGACAATGTTTGTAATAAAGTATGGAGTGTTATGACCTGCAATGTTTCTGTTGTACCACTCTGAGGGATATGGCAATTTGTGAAGAAGTCCCTTCACAAAGATCATATCAACGACTTGTATACTACAACATGCGAGTGGTATCGTCGGGTCACCGCAGCTGGTATCAGAGCAAATGTTGCGACCTTAGGTTGGAAAAACCTAATATAGGGAAGAAACCTGTAGGAGTCTAGTAGAAATAGTAAAGGATTCTCTAGAAATATGGTGATTATTCACATGGGAATAGCAAAATCATATATTTTAGTGCGATAATCCTTTATTATAGCTATTATGATACATCATCACTACTAATATTCTGCTTTTGTATACAGCCATAATGGCGTACACGTTTCCTAAGAGGACTATGAGGAAGGTTGAGGGTTGGCTCGGTGATTATGATGGACCAATTACAGCTCTCCTGTGTGGGATGCTGAAGGAACTCCATTGTGAAACTCGAATACCTGTTCTCAAGTATACCTATTATGACGGAGAAATCCTAACCAAGTGCAGAGTCTCGGTCCAACTACCGGCGCAACTACTGATGAGTCGTATAATGCCGTATGGTGAGGCCAAAACTATCACCACAGCCTATCACATGGCCCTATTCAAGGCAATCCTTGAGATAAGGCAGCACAAGTCAGTAGAACTGCTATGTTCAGAGTTTTCTCATATACCTCATGCCGAGGAAGATGAGGACCCCACTCTGAATCATCTGGTGTTGGCACACAGAAGTCCTGAAGCTGCCGCAAAGCACATGGACAGCTGTAAGTCTTTATTGACCACGATGTACCTTTTACACATGAAGATGGTGGGTGAGATTGACCACATGCTAGCTGAGTTCACGGACCCTGATAAAGTCCAAGCTCAGATGCATGATTTGAGGGCACAACCCCAATACACGACACCCTTCTTTAGCCTCAACAGCCCTGTAGATTTGAGTGACCAGTTGCCCAAGAGAGATCCACTTACACCCAACTTTGTCCCACACTATCCACATGTGTCAGCATCGTATGATACTGGATATGGGGAAGATCATTCATGGAACTTAAACTGCTCGGAGTCACCGATCGAGAACTCGACGGGTTGGCGTTTCGGGGAACCTTTCGGAGATGAGGAGGAGCCGATTCCATGTGATACAGGAGATGAAAATGGTGGGGTTAACCAATACGTTAACCAACACTACGGGCAGGAAGAGAAAGGTACTGATTCCATTTCTTTAGATTTGGAGATGGGATTATCTAAACCATCACA
>NC_061513.1:158853155-158874483 GCF_022539505.1 Lolium rigidum | reverse complement strand
AAACATGCAAAATAGATGAAATAACATAAGTATCATCTCTAAATATGAAATATATCAATGAATAATAGTAAATTATGATATAAAATAGTGATGCAAAATGGACGTATCACGCCACAGGTCAGCGTCCCTCCACGACAGCCAGCGGCGCCGGTGGTCATCACCCCACCACAACGGCCAGTGGCGCCAGAGGTCAGCGCCCCACCACAACAACCAGCGGCGCCAGAGGCCGAGGAATACGTACGTGAGGACTTCCAATGGGATATTCCTATGTCTTCCCAAGTTGTCCATGAGGATGCGCCGACCTCGAAATATGTGTGCTCCAAGAAGCTGTTCGATTCTCAATAAACGACTGAGGAGGAAAATCCTGAGGAGGTCGCCGCCGCCACCGTCAAAAAGATGCTGAGCCCAAACACATTCCATGCTACGGCCAATACGGCGATGGATGGTCCAGTAGTACAAGCCAAGAAGAGGAAGAGGCCAAATAAGAAGGACGCCAAAGACAAGGCGGCGGCCAAATCCAAGGACAAGGTCCCACTCCTTGACAAGTTGCCAAACAATTGGCGACCTCTGCATCACTTGGGTGAACCGATGCTGCCGGAGCATGTCGTCAAGAAACTCACCGCGGTATGAGGAGCTTGCATGAGACTGTCATGCATCTGGAGAAGCAACTTCTCAAATCAAAAGATCCTACTTACCCTCTCTTCGTGGCGAAGGTGCCAAGTGGCATGAACTTCGTCGAGAAGTACCCCGCAGACTTGTGCTTCATCCGGTTCAATGACATCTTCAGCATCTATCGCATGCAAATGCTCCACTTTAGTGTGGTTCGCCTAGTTGCTCTTAGCTTGTCTTCCCAGATCGTTGAGGAGGGGACGCCGACCATCGCGATAATGGACCCCTTCTATATGCGGGAGAGCATCATCTGCAACGCTGGGGATCGGGCGATTGCCACCCAACAGGTCGAGGATTTCATGCGGGCGAACATTAAAAAGGGCGCCATGCTCATCCCTTACTTCCCCGAGTAAGTAATCACTCGCTAGTCCCCATCACCATTGTATCCTATATCTCCATTTGCATTTCCAAAGGTTAATCCGTGTGTTTTCCGCAGAGACAAGTTCTGCACCCTCATCGTCGTGCACCCGCAACACTCGCAAGCAGTCTATCTCGACTCGGGTAGGGACCACAAGAAAGACTACACCCACATCAGGGCCCTTCTCAATGATGCTCTCACCGGCTTCGCCAACAAGGCAGGCCCCCTCAAAGTAGAGAGGAAATCCCGAGGAGGCTTGGTCTTAACCCACACAACCAACTTCGCCTGCCTCAGGCAGTCGAAGGAGACAATGGGATGGACGCGTGGTACGCCATCCTTCAGATGCAGGAGTACATAAAGTACGCAGATGACATGTTGCTGCCAGAGACTCTCAGAAACATGTTTGAAAACATGGCGGATGTCCCTGATAGAGAGCTGAGAAAGAAGTGTCATTTGCACGATAATCCTGCAGGATGTCAACAATAGGTCTGGCGAGTTCTTCTACGACTACGGTCTACCACCTAATGACGAGATAGAACTCCGCTTGGAGATGTTGCATGATGAGAGGCCGTTCAACTCGCTTGGGGGCTGCCGTCCATTCCCCCCTAGGCGTACAACCTGATCCTACGACGGGAACTCTATTGCTAAAGCTTGAACGATATGTCCCTGAACTTCCGTACTGTAATAATTGCTATATATTCCGATAGAATCGACTTGTCGCCTTTATTTAGTTTGTATGGATGTGCATGTGAACCTGTGTCTATAGTTTCATTTACTTTGCTATATATTTCAAGATTATGGCGTGTGTACCTTAATCATTATTTGCATTTACTCGACCCTTACTTGCCTCGTATTTGGAGTTCGCCGATGATTAGAATGTTTGGTCACTCGTACACTCGGGGGTGGAGCCAGTGAGCCTTGGTGTGATGGCCACAAATATCAATCTATTGTGCATCCTACCTAGCCTCACTGACTCCATCCCTGGATGTTAATATTTATTTCGACCGACAAAGTATGAGGCACATGCTATTTACATCGTACTACTTGTCTTTTATTTGAGTTGACACTCCTTAATTGTGTTGGCCGATGATTAGAATGTTTGGTCACTTGTACACTCTGGGGTGGGGCCAGTGAGCCTGGTGTGATGGCACAAATATCAATCTCTTGTGCATCCTACCTGGCCTCGTTGACCCCATCCCTGAATGTTAATATTTGTTTCGACCAACAAAGTATGAGGCACATGCTATTTAGTTCATACTACTTGTCTCTTATTTGAGTTGGCACTTGTTAATTGCATTGGTACTAACGTTTTACTTGTCTTGTGCATGGAGATGCCGATGACATATGTCGTGTACAAGGGGAGGGTTCCTGGAGTCTACGACGACTGGGAGGACTGTCGGAGACAGGTGCACCGCTTCAGCGGCAACGGCTACAAGGGATGCCCCACTAGGGTGGAGGCGGAAGGAAGATACGCCCGTTATCTAGCAGGAGAGATGAGGGACATGAGGAGAAACCGGATGAAGACCATGACCTTCGTGATGATGGTCATCGTGACCATGTTGGTCATGTTCTATGTGATTGTAGTTTAGGTTAGTGGCTACATTGTGAGGTGTATGACAACACTTGTGACGACTATGTACCGAGACTTCTAAATTTGTGAAACTTCGTCATTCGGTGTTGCATATGCACATGTGTTGTATGAATCAACATTCCGAAACGAGACTTGCGTATTTGTGTATTGATACCGAAATGAGACTTGGCTCTCTATGTGCTTCTCATATTGCATGTACTGCTGTATAAATATGAACTGCTGTATAAATTTGTAAATATGCATTGTAATACGCTGGAAAAAGGCTATAAAATTGTATTTTCGACTACTATTGCCGGCGCACCTACATAACCTACTGCCGGCGCACAAAGCACGCGCCAGTGCTGGCATCCCTACTGCCGGCGCAGCAACACGTGCGCCAGTGGAATATGGTAGTTGTCGGCGAATCAGGGCTGGTGCGCCGGCAGTAGCTGCCTTACCGCCGGCGAACAGCCAGGCGCGCCGGCAATGAGCAGTTATCACCGGCCCGTTCGCACCGGCGGGCTTCGGTGCGCCGGCAATAAGCCAATTAGGTGCGCCGGCAGTAGGCCTTTCCCTTGTAGTGGTGGGTGAAGAACATGTGGGTGTTAAGGTCTGTCGTCCGGGCGGCGACGGAGCGGCTTCCGGCAACACGACGCTCCCAGATATGGAGCTGTTGCTCGTCCAACACCCACATGGGAGAGCAGTCCCCGGGGCCCGGGTGCTGCACCGAGGAAGGTGGAGCGCATCGGCGATGGCCGCAACATCGGAGCAGAATCCGACCCACGCCACATCCACTGGCCATGGAGGGGCTCGGCGGGGGGAGCTCGTGGAGGGGAAACCATCCCACCCAGATCGGCGAGGGGCGCTGCAATGGGAAAGGCTCCCGCTTGCCCCACCTAGTTCTCTCTGCTCGCCGTCCCACCTCCATAACGGCAGCGCTGCCGTCACCCCATCTACCTCCCGAGTTCGCGCGGGCGTGGCACCCTGATGCCATGGCTGGCTAAGCAAACTCGGAGAGATGCCCCTCCTCCCCGTATTTTGATCCCGCGGAGGTCCACATCGGCGAGCAGAAGAACAGAGGGGCGGCGTCGCCGGAGCACGCGCCCGGGTGAAGCCCGTGGATGCCGTTCTTGGAAGAAGCACGGGGCGGCAAGCGAGGCAGATAGACGCCTGGGGACCCTCGGAGTGGTCTCGCGTCAGTTGGATCCTAGGAGATGGAGGGGCGGCGCTGCGGCATCGCGCTCGTGTGGGAGGCCGGGCACGGCAGTGAAGAAGAGGAGAAATCGAGAGGGGGCAAATCCTAGAGAGAAGTTACCTGTCGGGGGAAGAAAACGATAGGTGTGGTAGCACTCCTTTGACCGCCTTGCTCTTTTATGGCTACGGCCACACGACTAAGGTACTAAAATAAGGCATTAACCCAGGAAAGAAAATTTAAAGCTCCCACAAAATTGGTATAGAGAACCGAAACGTACACAAAAAGGAGGCAGCATAAATCAAACCACAAAAACACACGCGTGTCAAATCAGTATTAATCCAAAAAAAAATCAAAATTAGAAGGAAAAGATGTTTGTTAAGGTTTAGTATAGTAGTTATTTCTCCATGGCTTCCTTCAGACTGCGTGCAATGACCGATTCAGATACCGGATCTCCAATGGTGCAGTGGAGCAGTTCAAGCGGACGGCAATCTTGGTGGAGATGACGGGCTTGGCGACCAAGATCTTGATGGCGACAAAGGGCTGGGCGAATCGGGCTTGGGGACAGACGAAGGCGGCGTGATAACGGGAGCGTGTATCCAAGGGAGGTGCTATACATCATCCTCGTCGGTGCGGACCCGGTGCCGCACATCCAGGGTGGGTGTTGGACCAGCCCAACCACGCCTTTTTTTCCCTTTTCTGTTTTTTTCCTTTTTTGTTGTATCTTTTTTTTTTACGTTTTTTAAAATTTGAAAATTAATCTGAACTTTTTTGGAGAACTAATCTTTTTTCAAAATGTTTTTTTTAAATTGAAATTTTTTTAAATATGAACATATTTTAAGTTTTACATTTTCTAAAATTTGGAAAACATTATTTTCGAAAAATTACTATTTTTATCATGAACAATTTCTGAATTTGAATATTTTCGAATTTGAATGTTTTCAAATTTGTACAATTTTTATATTGAATAATTTTTCAATTTGAACAACTTTCATATTTGAACAATTTTCGAATTTAAACATTTTTCATATTTGAACAATTTTCGAATGTTAATAATTCCCAAATTTGAACAAAAAGGAAAAATAAATAGAAAAGAAAAGGAAAGGAAAAAACAAAAACAAATTTAAAAAATAGTAACAGAAAACAAAAATGAGAGCTAAATGGGCCAGGCCCAATATCCGACCAGGGTGTGCGGTGCCTGGTAGGTACCGACCTGGTCGGTCTGTCAGACTAGCCTTTGTCGAACCGATCAACCGATGATCATTCCAGAGGAAAACACAATCGTCTAGCTACGCCGGCCCACGACATCCGAGGGGTCCCACCACCCGCATGCACCACAGATCCACGTCCCAACTTTTGAACCTCCTCTCATGCCGCCGATCCGGGCGAAGAAGGTATATCGGACTTGCACCTGACGGCAACCCCGACGGTGAACCATGCAAAAGAGGCCTAGAACTAGAAGGGGTGTAACCTAGCTCCTAGGCAGAATTGGCCCTCTCCATGTGTCGGCCCTAGGTTTCTTGGTGATCTTTAAACCGAACGCCTGAGGAAAGCAGCCCCTAGAAGGCGTCGGCGAGGAAACCTGATACGTCTCAAACGTATCTATAATTTCTTATGTTCCATGCTACTTTTATGATGATACTCACATGTTTTATACACACTTTATGTCATTATTATGCATTTTCCGACACTAACCTATTGACGAGATGCCGAAGAGCCGATTCTTGTTTTCTCGCTGTTTTTGGTTTCGAGAAATCCTACAAAGGAAATATTCTCGGAATTGGACGAAATCAAAGCCCAGGGTCTTATTTTTCCACGAAGCTTCCAGAAGACCGGAGGGGATACGAAGTGGGGCCACGAGGGCCCGTACCCATAGGCCGGCGCGGCCAGGGAGGGGCCCGCGCCGCCATATGGTGTGGGCCCCTCGTCAGCCCTCCGACTCTGCCCTTCCGCCTATTTATAGCCTTCGTCGCGAAAACCCATGTACCGAGAGCCACGATACGGAAAACCTTCCAGAGACGCCGCCACCGCCAATCCCATCTCGGGGGATTCAGGAGATCGCCTCCGGCACCCTGCCGGAGAGGGGAATCATCTCCCGGAGGACTCTTCATCGCCGTGATCGCCTCCGGATTGATGTGTGAGTAGTTCACCCCTGGACTATGGGTCCATAGCAGTAGCTAGATGGTTGTCTTCTCCTCATTGTGCTATCATGTTAGATCTTGTGAGCTGCCTATCATGATCAAGATCATCTATTTGTAATGCTACATGTTATGTTTGTTGGGATCCGATGAATATGGAATACTATGTCAAGTTGATTATCAATCTATCATATATGTTGTTTATGTTCTTGCATGCTCTCCGTTGCTAGTACAGGCTCCGGCCAAGTTGATACTTGTAACTCCAAGAGGGAGTATTTATGCTCGATAGTGGGTTCATGCCTCCATTGAATGCGGGACGATGACGAAAGTTCTAAGGTTGTGGATGTCTTGTTGCCACTAGGGATAAAACATCAATGCTTTGTCTAAGGATATTTGTGTTGATTATATTACGCACCATACTTAATGCAATTGTCTGTTGTTTACAACTTAATACTGGAAGGGGTGCGGATGCTAACCCGAAGGTGGACTTTTTAGGCATAGATGCATGCTGGATAGCGGTCTATGTACTTTGTGGTAATGCCCTGATTAAATCTCATAGTAGTCATCGTGATATGTATGTGCATTGTTATGCCCTCTCTATTTGTCAATTGCCCAACTATAATTTGTTCACCCAACATGTTGTTTATCTTATGGGAGAGACACCACTAGTGAACTGTGGACCCCGGTCCATTCTTTTACATCTGAAATACAATCTACTGCAATACTTGTTCTCTACTGTTCTTCGCAAACAAACATCATTTTCCACACCATATGTTTAATCCTTTGTTTACAGCAAGACGGTGAGATTGACAACCTCACTGTTAAGTTGGGGCAAAGTATTGTGATTGTGTTGTGCAGGTTCCACGTTGGCGCCGGAATCCCTGGTGTTGCGCCGCACTACACTCCGTCACCAACAACCTTCACGTGTTCCTTGACTCCTACTGGTTCGATAACCTTGGTTTCTTACTGAGGGAAAACTTGCTGCTGTACGCATCACACCTTCCTCTTGGGGTTCCCAACGGACGTGTGTCAACTACACGCCAGCAAGGATTTTTCTGGTGCCGTTGCCGGGGAGATCAAGACACGCTGCAAGGGGAGTCTCCCACTTCCAATCTCTTTACTTTGTTTTTGTCTTGCTTTATTTTATTTTATTTACTGCTTTGTTTGTTCTCTATATCAAAAACACAAAAAATTAGTTGCTTTACTTTATTTACTATCTTGTTTGCGTTCTCTATATTAAAAACACAAAAAATTAGTTACTTGCATTACTCTATTTAGTTTGCTTTATTTACTACTGCTAAAATGAATACTCCTGAGAATACTAAGTTGTGTGACTTCACTAGCATAAATAATAATGATTTCCTATGCACACCTATTGCTCCACCTGCTACTACAGCAGAATTTTTTGAAATTAAACCTGCCTTACTAAATCTTGTTATGAGAGAGCAATTTTCTGGTGATAGTTCTGATGATGCTGCTGCCCATCTTAATAATTTTGTTGAACTTTGTGAAATGCAAAAGTATAAGGATGTAGATGGTGACATTATAAAATTGAAATTGTTTCCTTTCTCCTTAAGAGGAAGAGCTAAAGATTGGTTGCTATCTTTGCCTAAGAATAGTATTGATTCATGGACTAAATGTAAAGATGCTTTCATTGGTAGATATTATCCTCCTGCTAAAATTATATCTTTGAGAAGTAGCATAATGAATTTTAAGCAATTGGATAATGAACATGTTGCTCAAGCATGGGAAAGAATAAAATCTTTGGTAAAGAATTGCCCTACATATGGACTAACTACTTGGATGATCATCCAAACCTTCTATGCAGAATTAAATTTTTCTTCGCGGAACCTATTGGATTCAGCTGCTGGAGGTACCTTTATGTCCATCACCTTGGGGGCGGCAACAAAGCTTCTTGATAATATGATGATCAACTACTCCGAATGGCACACTGAGAGGGCTCCACAAGGTAAGAAGGTAAATTCTGTTAAAGAAACCTCCTCCTTGAGTGATAAGATTGATGCTATTATGTCTATGCTTGTGAATGGTAGATCTAATGTTGATCCAAATAATGTTTCTTTAGCTTCATTGGTTGATCAAGAAGAGCATGTTGATGTGAACTTCATTAAAAGTAATAATTTCAACAACAATGCTTATAGGAATAATTCTGGTAACAACTATAGGCCATATCCTTCTAATAATGGTAATGGTTATGGTAATTCTTATGGTAATTCTTACAACAATAATAAGAGTGTACCCTCTGGTCTTGAAGCCATGCTTAAAGAATTTATTAGTACACAAACTTCTTTTAACAAATCTGTTGAGGAAAAGCTTGGTAAAATTGATATTCTTATTTCTAAGGTTGATAGTCTTGATGCTGATGTTGATCTTTTAAAATTGAAAGTTATGCCTAATGAAGATAAAGATATTAAGTCATTTTCTACAGCAAACGCTATCCAAGTTCGAATTAATGAAAATATTAGATTTATGGCTGAATTGCATGCTAGGTGGGAAAGAGAAGAAAACGAAAAACTTGCTAAAGAGAATAATGTATCTAAAGTTTGGACTATTACCACCACTAGTAATGTTGATGCTTCACATGTTGCTAAACCTCCTACTATCAATGATAAAATAATTGGTGTTGGCAATGTTTCTACTCCTAGTGCAAAGCGTGCAAAACTGCCTGAACTGCTGAAACTGTTGAAACTGCTTGTGATAAAACTGCTGAAATTTTTTAAAATATTGGGGACAATGATCCCATTGCTGATGATTGTCACATCTCTGAAGTTATAAAGTTCTTACAAAAACTTGCTAGAAGTGCCAATGCTAGTGCTATAAATTTGGCCTTTACAAAACATATTACAAATGCTCTCATAAAAGCTAGAGAAGATAAACTAAAACTTGAAACTTCTATTCCTAGGAAGTTAGAAGATGGTTGGGAGCCCATCATTAAGATGAAGGTCAATGATTTTGATTGTAATGCTTTATGTGATCTTGGTGCAAGTATTTCTGTTATGCCTAAGAAAATCTATGATATGCTTGACTTGCCACCATTGAAAAATTGTTATTTGGATGTTAATCTTGCTGATAATGCTATAAAGAAACCTTTGGGGAGGATTGATAATGTTCACATTACGGTTAACAATAACCTTGTCCCCGTTGATTTTGTTGTCTTGGATATTGAATGCAATGCATCTTGTCCCATTATATTGGGAAGACATTTTCTTCAAACTGTTGGTGCTACTATTGATATGAAGGAAGGTAATATTAAGTATCAATTTCCTCTCAAGAAAGGTATGGAACACTTCCCTAGAAAGATAATGAAGTTACCTTATGATTCTATTATTAGAACAAATTATGATGTTGATGCTTCATCTCTTGATGTCACTTGATTCACACTTTCTGTGCCTAGCTGAAAGGCGTTAAAGAAAAGCGCTTATGGGAGACAACCCATTATTTTAATACAGCACTTTTATTTTATATCCGAGTCTTGCAAGTTGTTACTACTGTAGCAACCTCTTCTTATCTTTATTTTATTGCATTGTGGTGCCAAGTAAAGTCTTTGATAGTAGGGTTGATACTAGATTTGGATTACTGCGCAGAAACAGATTTCTTACTGTCACGAAATTGAGCAGCCCCGTCTGTAGGTAACTCAGAAAATTCTGCCAATTTACGTGCGTGATCCTCAGATATGTACGCAACTTTCATTCAATTTGAGCTTTTTCATCTGAGCAAGTTAAGTGCCCCAGAAAAATTCGTCTTTACGGACTGTTCTGTTTTGACAGATTCTGCCTTTTATTTCACATTGCCTGTTTTGCTATGCTTGATGGATTTCTTTGTTCCATTAACTTTCAGTAGCTTTGTGTAATGTCCAAAAGTGTTAAGAATGATTCTGTCACCTCTGAATATGTGAATTTTTGATTATGCACTAACCCTCTAATGAGTTTGTTTTGAGTTTGGTGTGGAGGAAGTTTTCAAGGATCAAGAGAGGAGGATGAGACAATATGATCAAGAAGAGTGAAAAGTCTAAGCTTGGGGATGCCCCCGTCGTTCATCCCTGCATATTTCAAGAAGACTCAAGCATCTAAGCTTGGGGATGCCCAAGGCATCCCCTTCTTCATCGACAACTTATCAGGTCACCTCTAGTAAAACTATATTTTTATTCAGTCACATCTTATGTGCTTTACTTGGAGCGTCTGTTTGTTTTTATTTTTGTTTTTGTTTGAATAAAATCGAATCCTAGCATTCTTTGTGTGGGAGAGAGACACGCTCCGCTGTTGCATATGAACACATATGTTCTTAGTGTTACTTTTAATGTTCATGGCGAAGGTTGAAACTGCTTCGTTCATCGTTATATGGTTGGAAACAAAAATCCGCTGTTGCATATGAACACATATGTTCTTAGTGTTACTTTTAATGTTCATGGCGAAGGTTGAAACTGCTTCGTTCATCCTTATATAGTTGGAAACAGAAAATGCTTCATGTGGTAATTGGTATAATGTCTTGAATAATTTGATACTTGGCAATTGTTGTGCTCATATAGATCATGTTTAAGCTCTTGCATCATGTACTTTGCACCTATTAATGAAGAACTACATAGAGCTTGTTAAAATTTGGTTTGCATGATTGGTCTCTCTAAGTCTAGATATTCTCTGGTTAAGGTGTTTGGACAACAAGGAAGACAGTGTAGAGTCTTATAATACTTGCAATATGTTCTTATGTAAGTTTTGTTGTACCGGTTTATACTTGAGTTTGCTTCAAACAACCTTGCTAGCCTAAGCCTTGTATTGAGAGGGATTACTTCTCGTGCATCCAAATCCTTGAGCCAAAAACTATGCCATTTGTGTCCACCATACCTACCTACTACATGGTATTTCTCTGCCATTTCAAAGTAAATTACTTGAGTGCTACCTTTAAAATTTCATTCCTTGTCTTTGCAATATATAGCTCATGGGAAAATAGCCTTAAAAACTATTGTGGTATTGAATATGTAGCTTATGTATCTTATTTCTTATAAGTTGCTTGTTGAGCGGTAACCATGTTTCTGGGACGCCATCAACTTTTACACCCTTGTTGAATATCATGTGAGTTGCTATGCATGTTCGTCTTGTACGAAGTAAGGCGATTTTCATGATCAAATGGTTTGAGTATGCATATTGTTAGAGAATAACATTGGGCCGCTAACTAAAGCCATGAATCATGGTGGAAGTTTCAGTTTGGACACTAATCATCAATCTCTTATGAGAATATTATCTGTTGTTGAAATGCTTAAGCATTAAAAGAGGAGTCCATTATCTGTTTTCTACGTTGTCCCGGTATGGATGTCTAAGTTGTGAATAATCAAAAGCGAGAAATCCAATGCGAACTTTCTCCTTAGACCTTTGTACAGGCGGCATAGAGGTACCCCTTTGTGACACTTGGTTGAAACATATGTTATGTAATGATAATCCGTGTTAATCCAAGCTAATTAGGACAAGGTGCGAGCACTATTGGTATTCTATGCATGAGGCTTGCAACTTATAGGATGTCTTATACATAACACATATGATTTATTACTACCGTTGACAAAATTGTTTCTATGTTTTCAAAATGAAAAGCTCTAGCACAAAAATAGTAAGCCATGCTTCCTCTGCGAAGGGCCATTCTTCTACTTTATGTTGAGTCAGTTTACCTACTTCTTTCTATCTTAGAAGCAAACACTTGTGTCAACTGTGTGCATTGATTCTTACATGTTTACCTATTGCACTTATTATATTGCTTTATGTTGACAATTATCCATGAGATATACATGTTGAAGTTGAAAGCAACCGCTGAAACTTATATCTACCTTTGTGTTGCTTCAAAGCTTTCTACTAAGAATTTATTGCTTTATGAGTTAACTCTTATGCAAGTCTTATTGATGCTTGTCTTGAAAGTACTATTCATGAAAAGTCTTTGCTATATGATTCAGTTGTTTATTCATTGTCTTTACCATTGCTTCGAATCACTGCATTCATCTCATATGCTTTACAATAGTATTGATCAAGATTATGATAGCATGTCACTTCAGAAATTATCATTGTTATCGTTTACCTACTCGAGGGCGAGTAGGAACTAAGCTTGGGGATGCTTGATACGTCTCAAACGTATCTATAATTTCTTATGTTCCATGCTACTTTTATGATGATACTCACATGTTTTATACACACTTTATGTCATTATTATGCATTTTCCGGCACTAACCTATTGACGAGATGCCGAAGAGCAAGTTGTTGTTTTCTGCTGTTTTTGGTTTCAGAAATCCTACAAAGGAAATATTCTCGGAATTGGACGAAATCAACGCCCAGGGTCTTATTTTTCCACGAAGCTTCCAGAAGACCGGAGGGGATACGAAGTGGGGCCACGAGGGCCCGTACCCATAGGCCGGCGCGGCCAGGGAGGGGCCCACGCCGCCCTATGGTGTGGGCCCCTCGTCAACCCTCCGACTCTGCCCTTCCGCCTATTTATAGCCTTCGTCGCGAAAACCCCTGTACCGAGAGCCACGATACGGAAAACCTTCTAGAGACGTCACCGCCGCCAATCCCATCTCGGGGGATTCAGGAGATCGCCTCCGGCACCCTGCCGGAGAGGGGAATCATCTCCCGGAGGACTCTTCATCGCCATGATCGCCTCCGGATTGATGTGTGAGTAGTTCACCCCTGGACTATGGGTCCATAGCAGTAGCTAGATGGTTGTCTTCTCCTCATTGTACTATCATGTTAGATCTTGTGAGCTGCCTATCATGATCAAGATCATCTATTTGTAATGCTACATGTTGTGTTTGTTGGGATCCGATGAATATGGAATACTATGTCAAGTTGATTATCAATCTATCAAATATGTTGTTTATGTTCTTGCATGCTCTCCGTTGCTAGTAGAGGCTCTGGCCAAGTTGATACTGTAACTCCAAGAGGGAGTATTTATGCTCGATAGTGGGTTCATGCCTCCATTGAATCTGGGATAGTGACGAAAAGTTCTAAGGTTGTGGATGTGCTGTTGCCACTAGGGATAAAACATAAATGCTTTGTCTAAGGATATTTGTGTTGATTACATTACGCACCATACTTAATGCAATTGTCTGTTGTTTACAACTTAGTACTGGAAGGGGTGCGGATGCTAACCCAAAGGTGGATTTTTTAGGCATAGATACATGCTGGATAGCGGTCTATGTACTTTGTCGTAATGCCCTGATTAAATCTCATAGTAGTCATCGTGATATGTATGTGCATTGTTATGCCCTCTCTATTTATCAATTGCCCACTGTAATTTGTTCACCCAACATGCTGTTTATCTTATGGGAGAGACACCACTAGTTAACTGTGGACCCCGGTCCATTCTTTTACATCTGAAATACAATCTACTGCAATATTTGTTCTCTACTGTTCTTCACAAACAAACATCATTTTCCACACCATACGTTTAATCCTTTGTTTACAGCAAGCCGATGAGATTGACAACCTCACTGTTAAGTTGGGGCAAAGTATTGTGATTGTGTTGTGCAGGTTCCACGTTGGCGCCGGAATCCCTGGTGTTGCGCCGCACTACACTCCGTCACCAACAAGCTTCACGTGTTCCTTGACTCCTACTGGTTCGATAACCTTGGTTTCTTACTGAGGGAAAACTTGCTGATGTACGCATCACACCTTCCTCTTGGGGTTCCCAACAGACGTGTGTTAACTACACGCCAGCAAAACCCTCTGCAACGACAGCGACGCCGCTGGCAACTTGACATCCTGCTCCGTCCTCCTACACCCAAAAGCACGATTAGCAGACGTACCTGCACCGCTCGGAGATGTCCTCTCCTAGAACCTAGAGGCCGGCGTTGCGAAGCCGATCTCGGTCCAGAAAGCCTGCTTTAGCTCCCCATCTGACCGTTTCCCTCGCCGTCCCACCGTCGACCACCCTTCCTATTATCCGTGATCGTCGAGAACGTCTAGCGCAACCTTGAAGGGTACCTCGGAAGAAGCCGATTCATTATCGGACGCCTCCGACGATTTAGCCTCATCAATGGCGATACTGGAGAGCCGAGAGCACGAGTCCGGCGAGCGCCCGACACTCTCAGGTGGAATCCACCAAGAAAACCCTCCCGGCGCGAGCGTCAGATGTCGTCCACGGGCGGCCGCCCTAGTCGCTTCCTCCGTCGCCTCACTCATGTCTGCCCTCATCATATCTTTCACCGTCATGCCATTATATGTTTAAGGTTACCATGGACAATGTACCTTCCACATAATGCAAAATGATGTCATCTAGACCTATATGTCATGTTTACCAAGTATGATTGTAGAGTTTTCCATGTTGGAGACCGCTTCTTAGGGTGTGTTTGGTAGCCCGGGCCAGCAGAGAATAGCTATCTACACTCATACAAGCCGACCCTAGCTAAGATGAGTTGGGATATTCTCACGTGTTTGGTAGCTCGGTTGTGTTGAGATATGTTGAGTGTGTCCGTTGTTTGGTGGTTGTATGGGGTGAGAGATGATGAATAATTGCACATAAGCCCCTGAATACAAAAAACAAAGTCAATCGGGTCCGAGAAAAAAGCAATCGGATCCATGTACATAGAAATAAAAAGGAATCAAGTCCTTGCATATAGAAAACAAAAGCAATCGGGTCCCTGCCGTGGCCGTGCTGGCACTGGCCATGGCCCTGGCGGAGCTCGCCCTCGCCGCAGCTGTGGCCGTTGGCCGTCGCGTGGCGCAGGCTGGAGTCGAGGCAGTTGCTGGCGTCGTGGTCGTCGCGTGGCGGTGCAGCCTGGCGTCGGGGACCGACAGCGCAGGCGTGACTCGAGGAGGCGGTTGCTGGCGGAGCTCGTCCATCGCGTGGCGGCGGAGCCCAGCGTTGGGGAGGCGGCGGCGTAGGCGGGACTCGAGGAGGAGGTTGCTGGCACTCGTCCGTCACGTGGCGGTGCAGGCCAGCGGCGAGGAGGCGGTTGCTGGCGCGGTGGTTGTGGCGCCGGGGAGGCAGCGGCGCAGGTCAGGGTCGTGGAGGATGTGCTACGCGAGAGCGGTTCGTGGGGGGGGGGGGGGAGTGAGGGCCAGGGGAGGTTGACCCCTATTGGTCTTGGCCGAGGAGCGAGGCGCGCGGGGGGATTTCCGAGCGAGGTTAGCCCTGCCCAACTGCAAAGCTCGATTTCGGCTACTCTACCGGGTATGGCTGAGGGGTTTTTTTCGCACGAGGTGGGCAGTGCCTAGTTTGCCCGACCCAACCTACCAAACAATGAAAACATAAAAAGCTAGGCTAAGATTAGAAGTTCTAAGATCAACCAGGCTACCAAAGACACCCTTAGTTTCTTTAGGATACAAGAAGAGAGATCTCTTTCTGGTTAACTTCTCGGGGCATCTGGTTGAGCACTTAGCCACGAGAAATTATAAAAAAAAAGTGTTTGAAGAAAAAAGTTCAACTCCAAAGGCTACCTTTAGATTATGAAATAAATGTCCGCAAAATTCAAAATTGAGTCGATCTAGCAGTACTCAAACTTTAAACTTAGGAAAAAATTTGTATGGAATTACGTGTGTCATGTATACACGATCGAGTCGATCTAGGTTAGAGTAGAAGTAGTTACTTTTTCTCTGCATGCTTTTGAGTAGTCTAAAAGGGAACGTACATGGCGTAGATTAGATTCATGATCAGTGCACAGTCCAGAATAATGAGCTGAAAGGTTGGAAAGATGGGAAAATATTCCAAATACCGACTCGAAATCATGCATGGGGCCTGCAATGTGATAATGTTCTCTGCAAAAACAAGATATTTATTCTAATACGTGTGAACCTTTTTCTGGTGATAGAATCTAATATTTTGCAACTTGCAGTTGTAGAATATTTCAACTGACCGTTCGATGTAAAAAATAATATAGTCCATTCCTCCCCGACCGGCAGCAAACATAGCTAGTAAATCAGTACCACAGTACCTATCATATTTGCATTACGTAATGTACTATTTTTTTTGAGCACTTGAAAACTTGTCTAGTCGTCAAAGAGGTCGAAAAGAGAAATTATATCTCATCTCACCGCCTCTTAAACTAGAGCATTCACACATACAACAGGGTTTCATTTTTTCGATAAAGGGTGCTTTATTACTCAAAGAATTTTAAGCATTACATCCAGCCTCTAAGATGCACACAACCGTTCAAAGAAATAAAAGATGAAAACAAGAATGTTCCAAGTCGAAAAAAGTAAAATACTAGATAGTCCCGGACAGCCTAATTAGCCTCAAGACACCTATTATACAACCACCCACGTTGGTAGTATACACCTCCATACTACCAGACAGCCTAAACTCATTCGCTGTGTTCTTTTTTTTTTCGATAAAGGGAATATATTAATATCAAAAAGATACCAATTACACCCAGCCTCTGCAACAACGTACCACCCTAATGGCACTACGGATGCACACAGCCAAAAAAAGGAAAAGAAAACTAAGAAACAAAGGTCCCGCTACAGTATCTCGGGCCTAACAACAGCAATACATCCACCGCCAAAACAACACCTGAAATACAGACTCTCCAAAAACGACGCCTCCAAGAAGGGAACAGTGCTCTAACACCGTCGTCGCCCGATCAACGATCTTATGTTTTCACCCCGAAGATAGTCCCCGCTCTCAAAACAATGCCTCCAACAAGGTCATTGCCAGGCACAACCGGTTAAGGTCGGACCTTGGGTTTTCACCCTGAAAGGTAGGACTCTGAACTTCACCTGTATTGTCGCCCCCACTTTCATACCGCTGCTGTGAAGCCCGGAACACCAAGCAAGTCCCTCAACAGCGCGGAGACTTGAACCTCCCTTAGCTAGTCCCCCCCTCCGGCCTTCATGAACTTCTCTTCTTCCGATTTTCATCATGGATCCATAGTCACTTGATGTCAACACAGAAAAAGAGCTTCGCGCCGCTCTCTCCAGAACCAATCGGTCGGAATAAAAGCATGGGTGCGCACGACCGAATACCACCGATCCAGCAAACTCCAGACAAAAAGCACTGTTACATTCGCCGGCGGAGCCTTCCGGAACTCAACACTCCGGCTAGATCACGAGTCCAGGCCTCCGGTAGGTCTTCCTCTTCACGCAAGAGAGACCCTAGGACCACCACCTTTATTCAGGTCGGACCCCCACGTCGGCGACCATCCTGGGCTGGCCACTCCAACCCTCCACCGGCGACTTCGTCGCCGGCTTCCATGCATCTCAATCGTGTAGACATCTCCATACATAGTTCGCGATCCTCCAAACGTTGGAGTAGCGACCAAGAACGGAGCAAAGCCGTTGCGCGGTAAACAACCTGCAAAAGAGAAGAATTTTTGTCATTAAAAACCTTGTGATTTCTACGTAACCGAAGCGACCATACAACAGGGTCATGTATTACATAGTTTGAAAAAAATAGACTGAAGACAAACATCTGAATCATCATTATAAATATTTTTCCACGGCTTCCTTTAGGCTGCGTGTTATGACGGATCCAGATACCGGATGTTCAATTCTATTTTCGAAAAAAGAGGCTTTGCTTGTTTCTATCGAATTATTCAATCTTGTTTTCCTTGAACTCTAGTCTCCGCAAGAATGTCCAACACTGCATCGAACTGCAAGACATAAATATATCCTGATCGGGATGACGACTAATGATATTTCTAGCAAGAAATAAGATCATTTTGACATGAGAATAGCTTAGCAGACACCAGCCATCCCCTGCGAAAATTTATGAGTAACGTCCCAACATATTCAATATATTACAACTAGACTGTAAACTGAAAGCATTATACATGTACTGCAACCAAATTAAGAAAACAGGCTAAGTGACAGGCTATATGCGCTGACTTTGAGTTTACTTTCAGTCCTTGTTTCTCAATTTCCTTGTGTACTCATGTCAGGTATCTTTTGTAGAACTTGTAATTCTCGGGTTTTGTGGTTGCGATTGTGTTGAGCTGAACTCATTTTTCTTTTCTATCCTTACAAATTTCCTAGGTGAACAAATACTGGTTAACCAAACGAAAAGAAATTAGACAACATCTAGTTAGATAGATTACGAATGGATCTAATCCACCTTATTGCGGAAGGGAGCCAGGAACAGTCATCAATAATTCGTCAGAATATCTGCTCGTGTGGTCTCCGATTGTACACATGAGCAGTGTCCTGAGGCTGAGGCCAGTGACAAGTCCAGGGGATACTTGTCACGGTTGACAAACGCAATATCTAAGGAACGGGCGTAGGATACTTATCTAGCTAAGTCGTAGATGGAGCCAGAAGAGAATAGATAGAAAGTCGAGAGATCTCCACTTCCCTTGGACTCAATATTCAGAACACTCGCAGCTGTGGCTCTCCTCACTTATGCCTTGTTCTCCATGTCTCCGTCTTTGAGCCCACAAGAGAACCTGCAGCTAGCCTTTGTTCCACTTCCACCACGTACGGGCATCCTATAAGTACCACCCCTCTCCACACTCTTCTCTTCACAAGCACAAGCCCAGCACACATAGCTATAACCCATCGATCGATTAGTAGGAAGTTCAGTTAGTGAACAGCAGAGACCGATCGAGCAGGTCTTTCAAACAAAGATCATACGTGTAGAATTTGGATGGCGTCGATGTCGGTTAACTCGTCGAGGCCGCAGTGGACGGCGAAGCAGAACAAGCAATTCGAACAAGCGCTGGCGGTGTACGACAAGGAGACGCCGGACCGGTGGCACAACATCGCGCGCGCCGTGGGTGACAAGTCCGCCGACGAGGCCAGGCGCTACTACGAGCTGCTCGTGGAGGACGTCAAGCGCATAGAAGCTGGCAGGGTGCCCTTCCCGGCATACAGATGCCCCGGCGGCGCCATGGGCGGGTACGAGGCTGACAGGTACATACTAAGGGAACCCTCTTGAAGAGCACTCCCAAAGTAATTCTAATTTGTTATCGTGCATGGCCTAATAAGCAGTAGATTTCTGAAGTTCATAGAAATAGTTGCGTGCTGCTGTCGGCTAATGTGGAAGCTTTTACTCTACTCATCTACTGCAGGCTGAAGCACCTGAAGATCTAGGTGGCGTACATGAACGACTACGAACATACTGCTATGCATGTCGGGCTACAAGCAGCAAGTGACCAGGACTCCTAGATCTTTCACCTGAAGATCCAGGAGCATGCATCGATCGATATCCGATTATGCATGCGTGTAAATAAGCATTACTTACTAATCTGTACATCAATCCACCTTTGTGTACTGTCCGTCCCATATGTACAATCTCATGCATGTGTATCGCTCTTTAACGCGTGTATATAGGAGAAATGGAAACGAATAGCTGTCTCATTCAGCATCTGATTATTGTTTCACAGACGCGTGAAGAGAAAGCATAAACGAAAGTGGTTTACTGGACCGAGCTCCAGTATTTGTGCGTTTTCAAATCATTCAGCTAACTGAAGAATGTATGCAGGTCCACGAAACGTTTTCATAGGGCTCCAGCCCGAGGCGATCTAGGTACTACCCTCAGCCGGGGGGAGCTTTTGATCAGATGACTGGTCTCTGTAGTGTCTTCAAGTTCTTCGTCTTTGGTGTAGACGATGAGAATAATGTTCCTTCAACCCGTTATTTTGTGGCGGACCAAGTATGAACGAGATGGGCATAACCGAATTATAACTTCATTTCCGGTCAAGTATGGACTGGAAGCTCCTATACAGTGCCGGAGGTTCTAAATGTGGTTCATTAACATGCACCAGTTTTTTTTAATGAAATATATTTCTAAAGTTGAAAAAAATATTATCCAGTCTGTTTAAAAGATTTTTTGGTTCAAAAAGTTTATTCGCAAGTTCCAAAAATGTTCATATATTTTTATTTTTCATAGAATTCTAAAATGTTCATATGAGATAATAAAATTATTAGGTTTTTTAGGGCAATAAAAAAAATTATTAGGTGCACTTCAAAACGGGGCTCTTGTGCTCTTCAAACCCTGCAAAGGCCCAAAACTGCAAGGCCCCCAAACAGCCCAGCATAATTCTTTTACGTGAACAGCCCAACATTGTTGTCCCGAAAGCGTCCAACCCACGCGACCCGACCGCCTCCTGAGGTATGGGCGTGGATCCCGGATTTCCTATACACCGACCAGGTCGGCGCGTACCGCGCACCGCACACCCCCGCGCGCGGTACGGGCCGGCCCAGTTCGGGTGTTGGGCCACTTGGCCGTTTTCTTTTTTCGAGATCATTTTCTGTTCTTTTCATTTTCTGTTCTTTTCTTTTTCATTTCTGTTTTCTTTTTCATTTCTGTTTTTTCTTTTTTTTTTCTTTTTTTCTGTTTATTTTTCTTTTCTGTTTTTTTCGTTCTTAAGATTTAATTTTTTAAATTAAAATATATAGTTAAATGTAAAATGTTTTATCTCAAATATTCGAGAAAATTCAAATTCGAAAATTGTTCAAATAAAAAATTGTTCAAATACGAAAATTGTTCAAATAAAAAATTGTTCAAATACGAAAATTGTTCAAATAAAAAAATTGTTCAAATAAAAAATTGTTCAAATTCGAAATTTGTTCATATATAAAAAATAATAAATTTTGAATTTTTTTGTTCAATATTAAAATTTGTTCCAATTTAAAATTTGTTCCAATCTAAAAAATGTTCAAATTTTAAAAATATTTAAATTTCAGAAAAACTAAAATAATTTTTAAAATCAGGTCTAAAAAGAATCAGCTTTTAAAAAACGTAAAAAGAAAATTGAACAGAAAAAACAAAAAAGCAAAAGAAACAAAAAAAAGAAAGAGTGGAAATGTTGGGCCGGCCCAGCAACCCGCCTGGGGGGTGTGCGGCGCCTGGTCCGCACCGACCAGGTCGGCGTACAGCACCCCCCAGTCCTGTACACCGACCAGGTCGGCGCCGATGCGGGTTGCCGCACACCCCTGGTCGGGTATTGGGCCTGGCCCATTTAGCGTTTTTTCGATTTCGCCTTCGTTTTCTCTTTTTTCTTTTTTTCGTTTTTCCGTTTTCTGTTTTATTTTCTTTTTCTTTCTGTTTATTTTTCCTTTTGTTCAAATTGAAACAGTCTATATTCTAAAAATGTTTAAATTCGAAAAATGTTTAAATTGGAGAATTACTAAAATGGTTCAATATGAAAACTGTTCAAATTCAAAAATTGTTTAAATATGAAAATCGTTCACATTCGAAATTTATTCAAATATGAAATTTGTTCAAATTCGAAAATTGTTATAATATGAAAATCGTTCAGATTTAAAAATTGTTCAAATATAAAATTTGTTCAAATTCAGAAATGTACAAATAAAAACGAAAAAGAAAAAAGGGATTACCTGATGTTAGGCTGCGGTCCGTTTAGGGAAAACGATTCGGCAAATTTAATGGGCCAAGCCCACGAACTACCGAAAGAAGGTGGAGGGGGTGTGCGGCAACTGTTTCCGTGCCGACCAGATCGGTGTATATCACCTCCC
>NC_061513.1:158642418-158853055 GCF_022539505.1 Lolium rigidum | reverse complement strand
TGGTTCTACAAAAAGAAGAATGTCGACAAAAAAGTTATGCAAAAGATGTCAACAAAAATACGTACTCGAGAAAAATAGTTCATACAAAAATTACCTCAGGGAGCGCGTTGGTGGCGCTATACGGCTTTACGCGACAAGACGAGGGGACATGATCTTTCTTGTTGAGGGAGGAGATTTTTCGGACAAGTTTTTCTAAATCCTTGACCGGCAAATCCACCGACAAGCGATCCACATCTTTATCGCCAGCATACTTCCAGAGGGGACTTTTGCGAGCTTGCAGAGGTTGCACTCTAATCATAAGGAAATTCGCCGTGATTTGGATACCCGACAGTTCTTGTCCTCGGGTATTTTGGAGTTGGTGGATGCGTGTCATCAAGGCTTCTGTCGCCGCTTTTTCTTCGTCGGTAGCCTCTGCATCCCAGGAACGACGGCGACAGATTTTCTCGGTACCATCAAAAGGAGGGATGTTGTCTTCAACAGAGCCATGATTCTCCTCATGAATGTACAACCACTTTTTGCGCCACCCTTATACTGAGTTAGGGAATTTGACGTCAAACTACTCGACGTCAGGGCGGACGCAGATGACAACGCCGCCAATGTTGTAGGAAACATTGGGAGAGCCATTACGGCGACAGAGGAAAATGCGTTTCCATAGAGCCCAGTTAGGCTGGACTCCAAGGAAAGCTTCGCAAAGCGTGATGAAGATTGAGATATGGAGGATGGAGTTGGGAGTAAGATGGTGCAGTTGCAGTCCGTACATAAAAAGCAACCCCCGTAAGAAATTGTGAATGGGGGCGGAAAGACCACGGATGAGGTGGTCGACGAAACTGACCCGATACTCCATTGGAGGGATTGGGTAGCTTTCTTCGCTGGGGAAGCGAAGCGCGCCTTCCTTCTTGCTGATCCCCAGTTTCTTCAGTAGGTTGATGTCAGATACGTCCCAAACGTATCTATAATTTCTTATGTTCCATGCTACTTTTATGATGATACTCACATGTTTTATACACATTATATGTCATATTTATGCATTTTCCGGCACTAACCTATTGACGAGATGCCGAAGAGCCAGTTGTTGTTTTCTGCTGTTTTTGGTTTCAGAAATCCTAGTAAGGAAATATTCTCGGAATTGGACAAAATCAACGCCCAGGGTCCTATTTTTGCACGAAGCTTCCAGAAGTCCGAGGAGTAAACGAAGTGGGGCCACGAGGCGACGACACGCCAGGGCGGCGCGGCCCAGGCCCTGGCCGCGCGGCCCTATTGTGTGGGTCCCTCGTGACGCCTCCTGACCTGCCCTTCCGCCTACTTAAAGCCTTCGTCGCGAAACCCCCAGTACCGAGAGCCACGATACGGAAAACCTTCCAGAGACGCCGCCGCCGCCAATCCCATCTCGGGGATTCAGAGATCGCCTCCGGCACCCTGCCGGAGAGGGGAATCATCTCCCGGAGGTCTCTTCATCGCCATGATCGCCTCCGGATCGATGTGTGAGTAGTTCACCCCTGGACTATGGGTCCATAACAGTAGCTAGATGGTTGTCTTCTCCTCATTGTGCTATCATGTTAGATCTTGTGAGCTGCCTATCATGATCAAGATCATCTATCTGTAATCCTTCATGTTGTGTTTGTTGGGATCCGATGAATATTGAATACTATGTCAAGTTGATTATCAATCTATCATATATGTTATTTATGTTCTTGCATGCTCTCCGTTGCTAGTAGAGGCTCGGCCAAGTTGATACTTGTGACTCCAAGAGGGAGTATTTATGCTCGATAGTGGGTTCATGCCTCCATTGAATCTGGGACAGTGACGAGAAAGTTCTAAGGTTGTGGATGTGCTGTTGCCACTAGGGATAAAACATCGATGCTTTGTCTAAGGATATTTGTGTTGATTACATTACGCACCATACTTAATGCAATTGTCTCGTTGTTTACAACTTAATACTCGGAGGGGGTTCGGATGATAACCTTGAAGGTGGACTTTTTAGGCATAGATGCATGCTGGATATCGGTCTATGTACTTTGTCGTAATGCCCTGATTAAATCTCATAGTACTCATCATGATATATGTATGTGCATTGTTATGCCTTCTTTATTTGTCAATTGCCCAACTGTAATTTGTTCACCCAACATCTGCTATCTTATGGGAGAGACACCACTAGTGATCTGTGGACCCCGGTCCTATTCTTTACATCAATCTACTGCAATTGTTCTTTACTGTTCTTCGCAAACAACCATCATCATCCACACTATACATCTAATCCTTTGTTTACATCAAGCCGGTGAGATTGACAACCTCACTGTTACGTTGGGGCAAAGTTCTGTGATTGTGTTGTGCAGGTTCCACGTTGGCGCCGGAATCCCTGGTGTTGCGCCGCACTACACTCCTCCGCCATCAACCTTCAACGTGCTTCTTGGCTCCTCCTGGTTCGATAAACCTTGGTTTCTTTCTGAGGGAAAACTTGCTATTGTGCGTATCACACCTTCCTCTTGGGGTTCTCAACGGACGTGTTGACTGCACGCATCAATGTCTTGAGGGGAGATTTTGGATCTCTCCCACTCCGTATTCCCCAGATCTTCGGTCGCCATCTTAGACTCGGGCGTGTTGTGCCTGGTGAGTCTGCGTGGAGGCATCAACAATGGCGCCGGAGCAAAGTGCGAAGTGTAGTTGAGCTCAGGAACTGTGGGGCGTGAGGGAGAATTTTGGCAGAGGAGAGCAGAGGAGAGGCGCGAGCGAAAGTATCTAAGGAGGAAGACGATGATCTTAAATAGAGGTGTGGTGAATCGATGCGCCGTTGGATGGAGAAAATTTGGGATAGATGGTGACACGTGGACAAGGGGTAAAATCGCAAATTCACTGAGAAGGGAACGAACGGGCGCTACAGTGCGTGCGCCAGGGAAAGTGGAGAACGTGTGTCCCCCATTTGCACGACGTGTCAACCTGGTAAAAATTTGGGCCCACGAGACAGAGGGAGAGACGTTCTCGCGTTTTCCCGATAAAGTGATCGTGGCTATTGTCAGCAATGATGTCACCTTGGCAAGAGAAAATCTCGGCTACGAAGGTTCGTAAGAATAGCGACAGCAGAAGATTGTTGATTATTTCGAGAGCCTTTGATCAAATACAAGTTTTTGTCCAAATGCTCGGGGGCTACTTTGGAAAAAGGAAAAAGTATATTATGGCAAAATAGAAATGGCGAGAGCCTATGCATCAAATGTAAACATTTGTTCATAGCCTCGGGGGCTACTCCCATCGGGAGCGCTGTTCGCGCACCCGATAGATATAAAAGTTCGAGAAAGAATAGCGACATGAGGAATTAGAGTGTTGAGCCTACAACCAAGCACTAGTCCTTGGCTGTAGCCTCGGGGGCTACTCCCATCGAGAACGCTGTTCGCGTGCCCGATGAAATTATAAAAAAAAAGAGAAAGAGAAAAGAGAAAGAGGAAAAAGAAAGAAAGAAGAAGTGAGTATATTTCGAGTTATACAAAATAACTCTACATATACTCCCATCGGGAAGGCAAAATAAGTCATCCGTTGACTCAATAAAATGTGCTATTCCAGCAGCCGAAAAAGCACTCGACAATATATTCTCAGAGCGCCAAAATAGCGAATAATCTCTGAATGCCGTAAAAATTTGCGAAGGTAAGACCCCAGATCCGTTCTGAGCGGCGTGGCGCCGTCTCTGACGTCGGTTTGCTACTTTTTTCCGTATCAACAGATACGAAGAAAAATCCTAACGGACGCGTTAGGTACCCGATAAAATATGACTGGGACTCGACAGAATGGTAAGACCTTAAGCGGCACCCGTCGAAGTTTACACCAAGTATCCCGGGATCATGTCCAGGGACGTGATCTTGAAGTAGGTTTTTGCGGATTGCCACTAGAGCAGTTAACTAGTACCTGATCCGTCAGATGAACTAGCCCCAACCACCATTATCCCTGTGCAATATATAATTTCATATCCAAAGATATATGATAAAGTTCAGAGCTATTTAACAAATATAAAGTTGGAGATTTTCCCTGACTCTGCGATTCAAGCAAAATCTCGGGGGCCACTGACATAGGCATCCCCAATGGGCCTGCCGAAGAAGGTACCCGGGGTTGACTGAAAGCCCACGACCCGAAGGATAAGAAGATTCGGAAGCCCAAGATACTATTAAGGAAAGCTAGAGTTGTAATAGGAAGCATTATTTGTAATCTTGCGGGACGAGTTAGAAACCCTCCCGGACTCTGTAAACTTGTGTATCACGAATCCCTCGGCTCCGCCTCCTATATAAGGGGGAGTCGAGGGACAAAGAAAGGATCGAATCATTGTCTCACAAACCCTAGCTTTTACATCGTCGAGTACTTTTCGGCTGAAACCTTCGAGATCTACTTGCCCTCTACATCCAACGAAACCCTAGTCTACAACTCGTAGGCATTGACAAGTTAATACCTTGTCACACACCGCCATAGGGACAGATGCAATGTTGGTACAAGAGACAGAAAACTCATCGACTATTAAACAACCGAATAAGGTGATTGTCTTTATTTTCTACGCATGTTTCCATATGCCAATGTTTTAAGTTTTATTTTGTTTCCATAAATTTTGCACATAAAAATGTTTCACTTTTGCAGGTCATGAACAATACAGATATGGATGTCATCAGTGTTCCAGAACAAGGTACCGTCATAGAGCCCAACACGATGCTTTTGGAAGAGACTTCACAGGCTTTTGAACTGTCAAAGGAGGTGCATTCACGGCATAATAAGCCCAAGAAAGCAAACACACATGTTATACCTGAAGGTACTTAGTTCCGTTCTGGTTGTCCTCATTTCCTTTATGCTTGATTATTTTTACCGAACTTATATATCATGGCAGACGTACACCAGTGAAGATTTTGCTATTATTGAATCAATCATGTCTGCGCCTAAAAATACTAAGTTCGTCGATATCGGTTATTATCTAATGACGACTTGAGATGTCTTACACGTGATGATGGATTCTTGCCAGGCGACGTAAGTCAACAACACAGATACCACAACTTACACATTATCTAAAATTGTCTTGAACTTAAAATATATTTTATTTGTTCGATTATAGGTTATAAATGCATATATTTATTGTATAAGCGCATGCAATCATCTGCGGGAGAGACCGGGTGGAAAGGTATATCTCTATACCACATTCGCAGCTGCCGTACTGAAAAAATCAGAACATCACCGTGCCATGAAACGGGTGCATCTTTATCTAAAGCATGACATGGTAAGAATTAACTCAATGCCTATAGATCTCATTCATGTGTTTTGAATATGTGTGTTTCTTAGTCTTATACAATATTTAATTCAGGCCTTATTTCCTATAAATATAAGTAAGACGCACTGGTATTTACTCGTCGTAAATGCAAAAAAAAACGTGTGATACAAATATTGGACTCACTTGGTGATTCAATGGGGCGGAGTGACATCAGTGTTATTGTGTTTGCCTCAATATCTAATACCTTTTGTCTTATATAAAAGTTGCAGGGACTTGAGAAGCATTTGAAAATCGCATTCCAAATGAAAGATTTTGACAAAGGTGACAGGTGGACGTATGCAAACTGATGGGTATGTTGACCTCTCTTTTTTAGATGGATGGATTTATACGTGTACCAATAGCGCATTGGTACAATAAATTTTATGCATGTCCAAATGAATTACTAAATTGGTGTCTAATAATCTTGTAGCGCATCGTGCGGGTTATTCATGCTTAATTATATGGAATATTGGACAGGTGATGTGTTGTCTGATCAGTTCACTCAGGTGTGTTATTATTTTTTAGGACAACATTAGTAACCGCCTACATTTTCAATAGTTGTCTTAAGGAGGGAGCGATGTTTTGGAACATGGGAGCATATGCTCCCTATATTTTGAAATGCATCTTACATATATTTTAAATTTCAAAAAAATTGAAATAAAAAATGTGCACGTACATCTTCATGTGCTACGCGCTCACAAAGTCGTTTCATAAAAAATTAACTTATCATGTGACGTGTGTAAAAAAGACAAAATTCAGTGCTGAAAACAATGCTTTTCACAGGATAAGTTTTCTCTTTTTTACATAGGCCACAAAAAATATTATATTTTCGTGAAACTTGATGCATACACATATATTATGGAGATGTACATGTAGAATTTTTTGTCAAAATTTTTCCACACTGCGAAATATGTTTTGTTGGTAGAGGGAGCATACGCACCCGGGAGCCGAATTGAATTTCCGTCTTAAGGAGATGTTTTTAAATATTATATTTTGTAGAAGGATATGAAAGAATTTCGCTAAAAATTAATCGTTGTACTGGTGGATTCCGAATTGAATAAGATAAAAGGAAAGCCACTATACAATAAACCTACCAATGAAGAAATGCGTCTACTTCTGATTGTATGATTGTGGAGGGTCCGAAGCAAATAGACTTGAGTGATAAAGTCCACATCATACCACAAACCCACACAAGTTAGTTGACACAGCTTTTCCAACACAACATGTCGATTCAAGACCCCAAATTATTGGAGTAAGCAATATGTTAAAAAAATACGATAATATGCATTGCTATGGTTTTATCATTTTTAACATTTTCCTCACAGGAAGGAATGGGTGCGGAGCTCCAAACCGTATCCAATAGGCTTGAGTCTTAAGAAAATCCAGGACATACTTAGGATGGACCACCATATGGACAATGACTGCTTCAACTTGGAAATTCGTATAGTGGCATGCGATGAGATCCTACAGATAGCAGAGACTGATGTGCACTACATGGATCTACACTTTTGTGTAAGTTACTACAATCTAGCATTTTCATTGTTGTCGCTATGTTTCTAAACAATTTTTTTTCTCAGAAAACGATGGTGGATTCCACACGAGGTAAAAAATACCGAGTAAAGCCAAATATACAGTCCCTAGCAACATTGTTCAATAGTTGGCCTCAGATGGACTACAATATCGCATCACGCAACTTGGTAAATATATTCACTTATCCAACGGTGTCACATTACATGTGTTTCTAATTGTTATCCTTTTAAAGGTTTTTCTTCCTTATGCATTCATGGGTCACTTTAACTTGTTCTCCTTCGGTAAGCATGAATGTTCTGTTTCTGTTATTAATCCTTGGTCCATGTCGCCATCGTCGGAGGGTAAAATGGTTCGATCGCATAAGATGAAATTGATCTTACAAAGAATTGCAATCTACCTAACCGACGCACTTGCATTAGCACAACCTTGTTGGGATGCCGATATATTTTTCTGGCCACGCATATCGCTAACTGGTATTCCGCAAAGTTCAAGCATGTGAGTATCTCTAAAATAAAACCCATATGTTTTACTTTCTTCGGTAGGAAAGCGTCTGGTTATTTCATTTTTTATATTATGCTCTCATGGAATGGTAAAGAGCTGGTTCATCCAATATGCACGGTGGGCACTTTACGCTGCACTTTCTATTTTTTCACTAAAACTATACATGCTAATGACAAATATTGTTGTGCAGAATGTTATCGACCTGAGGAAGAATTTTTTTGTACGCTAGCTGAAGTACCATCAAAATGAAGCACTCAAAAATATTCCATACATTGTACGACATACTCTAAGGTGTATAGAAGGAGGATATTTTTTTAATATAAAATAGTTAATTAGTGGAGTACTTATCGGAAATGCAATTTTGATCTCAGGTGCATATGCTCCTGCTACAGAGAAAAACATTTTAAAATATCACAAAAAATACGAACACAAATTTCACGCGTACATGTCAACAATCCATATGTGTATGCCAAGTTTCGCGCGAAACCGATAGGTTTTGTGTCCTGTGTAAAAATGACAAGCAAAACGTCTTGTGAAGAGCTTATATTTAGCACCAAATTTTAACTTTTTTACACATGACATAAAAAGTATCGATTTTTCGTGAAACGACTTTGCAAACACAGAGAACATCAAGATGTATCCGTAACATTTTTTATCGGAATTTTTTGACATTATATAATATGTTGAAATTTAATTTTAAAAACCAGGAGCATGTGATCCCGGGAGCAGAAACAGCATGTCCAGTACTTATTGCATATTCAAACGATGTCAAATATATGGTTGTTAAATATATTTCGGACGGGTTAGAATCTTATTAGTTTTTCTGAATATCTTGTGGTTTTGATACACGTGATTTTTTACATCTATTGTATTGACGCATTGTGAGAAAAAAAGAAGCCGTAGCAACGCACGGGCATTCAACTAGTATCAAAAGTATCAGAGTTTTAGCTTAAATTTAAATTGAAACATCGACAATTATTATAGATTGAAGGAAATATAAAATAGGGGAGGATATGATTTCTCGCGGTCTTCTAATCGTGCAACGACGGGTGTCCCACAACTGTCGTTCTCCTCCCCACCCTTAGCATCTTTGTTCGACAGAAATCAAAGAGAGCCCCAAGTGGCGCTTCCCACCTCCACTTCCTTTCGCGCCATGAGCCACCTAGGCTTCGGCAGCAACCAAAACCCGCCGCCCTTTCCTTTGGGGGCGTCAGCGGTTACCACCTCCCCTCCTCCTTCCATGTCGCCAAGCATCTCCTCTCTCCACCATCGTCGATGTCGCGTACATGCTCATCTTTTTGCCACTACCGGCCTCGCGCACCTACTCTTCTCTACCACTATCGGTCTCACGCACCTCCTACTCCTTTCTCTCCCTCTCTGTGACTATAAGAGCATGTCGAGCGGCCGAAAAATCAAGCCCCCCTCGGTGTCGATGGCTGTTGGATGCAGGAGAAACTCCTCAGCATCGATGGGTGCCGGATGCAGGGAGCATCTCCTTGGGCCCCACTGAGTGCAGTCGGTGAGGGAGGAACAAATCTTTTGGTGATGTACAACGTGGCGGCAAGTTTCTGCTACGCCCGTTATAGATTGATTTTCCCCCTTCAACCATCCCGTAGATTTGGATCATAGAAATAAAAAACTTCGGATGCAACCGCTATGTGGATTTCCATCATAGGAAGAAAAAATCGGCTACAATTAAATGTTCTTATGATTTCCACAGCAGAAAGAAAAATTGCATCATACAAAGAAGAATTTTGCTAGCACGGCTCTAAGGATTTGTATCATAGTAAGAAAAATTCTTCTACTATGAACTTTCTAATTGACTTATGCTTCCGATTTTGTAGGTCGTGCACGTAACTTGTGCGGAGGTATTGGGACAAGGTTGGGAACGTGATGCGAATAACTTGTTGGTAGAAGGAGCTTCCTCGCCGGCAGCCACAGCTCACGGCTGCGCGTGGCAAACAAGGCCTATGACGAGCCATGCAGGAGCTGCGTGTCGGGGAAGCAGGAGCATTTTTATGCTGCAGGAGCCATGCGAGGAGGACGCGAGCGCTCGATCGTGGCGTCAATGTCTTATCCCGCGACCGTCATGGCGGCGCCGGCGTATAGCTTGTGCGAACCCATGGAACGTCTGGTGTGCAGGCCTGCACGCGCTCGGCAAAGAGAGAGTGTCGAGAGGAATGCACACGAGGTGATTTCCCTTTTCACGGGGCATTTTCTGGTTATATCAAGTTGGGTAGTCTTGGTTGCTCACCTGGAGTAATAGTCTAATACGCTCAGAGCAACAAATGCTAGGAACATGCGAGCATTTACGGGAGACCGCTAGACTGCTACGTAGCTTTCTTCGAATATGTAGGAGACTCATGACTAACAATAGGTTTGTATTTACAGAACATGACCTAATTAGCAAATAAGAACGTGAATCTTAATAATTGATCGCAGGGCAGATGGGTGGGGTGGTGTAGCCAACAGATGGACACAACACGTTTCTGGCTGAGATATTTCCTCAGATTTTATTTAATTAGTTCATGTTTTGAGTTTAGTTAAATTTAAATTTTTATTGAGTTTGATAAAAAAATGTAGATTTTTTAAAATCAACATCTGTAATATCAAACACATACAATATAAAAATATACTTCATGACGATTATAATACTATAGATATTACATCATATATGTTTTTTTTGTGGGTAATTACATCATATATGTTGATTCTTTATCCTATATATTTGGTCAAATATTTCAAAGTTTGAGTTTGACTTACCTTAGAACATAAAGTAATTGTGAACTGAAGGGGTATATATTTTACGAGTAAGAGAACTTAGGACATTGAGGCTAGTCATCATGAAGATCGATTTAGCAACGCAAATATATATAGTTAATAACTCTTTCAACGTATATGATAATGTCTTGAAAAATATCTAATCTCTAGGAGAGTCATTATTTACTATAACATCTCCACATTTTGACTTACAATACATGCAATATGTATAAATGAGTGACTGCAGTAAGCATATCAATGATGAATCATGTAGTAGCTCTCTGTAGTTCCTTGTTTGTCGAACCATAACCGAAGCAAGAGCCAACTTCAGTGTACTTCGTTGCATTGGTTTTCTTCATCTATGAGTTTGTGCATCTTTACCGGTGTAAATACCACCATTGATGCTCTTGGATGCTTCAACTCCCAACACCTGCATTTGCTGCACCAGACCCAGAAGCACCACCATTTGCCCCTATCCCCACACCAATGCTCTTACTGACCCCAACATTAGCACCCACGCCAACACCCGCATCGGCGTTAGCACCACCACCAAGACCAGCATTTCCACCAGCATTGGCATTAACATTTCCGCCTACATTGGCTCCAATGCCAGCACCAACTTTAGCACCTACACCCACACCAGCACCAACATTCGCATTTGCATCGCCACCAAGACCAACATTACCACCACCTCCTAAATTTGCCCCGACGCCTGCACCGACTTTAGCACCTCCGGAGAGCCCGACTCCAGCACCAATTCCAGCATTTGCACCAACACCAACATTTGCACCAACACCAGCATTTGCATTAGCTTTCCCACCCACATTTGCTCCAACATCACCACCAACTTTCGCACCAACACCAACACCAGCATTCACTCCTGCGTTGGCACCAGCTCCTACATTTCCTCCCACATCTCCACCAACCTTAGCACCTCCGGAGAGACCGACTCCAGCACCAACACCAGCATTCGCACCAATACCAACATTTCCATTGGCTTTCCCACCCACATTTGCTCCAACACCACCACCAACTGTAGCACCTCCTGAGACACCGGCACCAACACCAGCATCCACGCCTGTGTGAGCACTACCACCAGCTCCTACATTTCCTCCCACATCTCCACCAACATTAGCGCCTCCGGAGAGTCCGACTCCAGCACCAACACCAACATTTGCACCAACACCAGCATTTGCATTAGCTTTCCCACCCACATTTGCTCCAACATCACCACCAACTTTCGCACCAACACCAACACCAACACCAACACCAGCATTCACTCCTGCGTTGGCACCACCTCCTACATTTCCTCCCACATCTCCACCAACCTTAGCACCTCCGGAAAGACCGACTCCAGCACCAACACCAACATTTGCACCAACACCAGCATTTGCATTAGCTTTCCCACCCACATTTGCTCCAACATCACCACCAACTTTCGCACCAACACCAACACCAACACCAGCATTCACTCCTGCGTTGGCACCAGCTCCTACATTTCCTCCCACATCTCCACCAACCTTAGCACCTCCGGAGAGACCGACTCCAGCACCAATTCCAGCATTTGCTCCAACACCCACACCAGCACCGATACCAGCATTACCTCCAGCTCCAACATTGGCATTAGTACCCACACCAGCATTGGCGCTTCCGGCACCACCTATCCCACCTCCAACTCCAGCGCCTATTTTAGCGCCTCCGGAGATACCCACATTTGCATTAACACCAGCCTTAGCACCCACACCGACACCTGCACCACCACCGGTATCTGCACCTCCGGCTACATTGGCACTACCACTTTTACCTGCTTGAGCACCAGCACCGACACCAGCACCGACACCAATATTCACATTAGCATGTATGCCACCAGATATACCAACTCGAGCACCGCCCGACGCTGCCCCTTTCAAACCACCGGCAATTCCAGTAGCAACTCCTGCTGCTGCCCCACCAGCCACTCCTGAAAAATAAGGAAAACCAACTTGTTACATTTGATGTTACAACCATCCAAATGTAAATAGTAGTTTATTAGTATTTTATATGTGGGATTGTTGTTAGATAATGTCTATGTTTGAAATGATTTCCAACTGATATTTCTAATTCGATGTACATTTCTTACAAAGAAAAAATATCTAAGGATGTTAGTAGACATTACCGGCTGCAACATCAACCATCATAGCCATGCTTGTAGCCATGTCGGCTGAAGCCGCGCTGACATCATCTGCTGCTTTTTTCAAGGCCTCTTGCTTTGCGTTAGCCGCCAATGCAGCGTTTGTTGAAACCTCCTTCACTTGCTGTGCAACCTTTTTCAATATCTCTTGCTTTAACTTGAGTGCTGCTACGACGCCACCCAAGGCAAGTTTGGCGTGTTCCGTTGCAACTTTGGAGAGTTTTGTGGAGACCTCCTCGGCGATTTTACCCATCACCTCTGCTGACCCCTCAATTAGCTCCTCTTTTGTATTGAGTGCAACATTTCCATCGTTGATGACTTGTTGTACATGTGTCGCTGTACGATTTGCAATTTCTTCTTTGGCCTTAAGAACAGTTGCGGCATCGCTTGCTTCTGCTTTGTAGGTCGCATCAGCCTCTGCGGGTTTCGCGGGCTCATTACTTGTGTCTTTGTTGGATTCTGGCGTCTTCTCAGTCTTCGCCCTAATAGGAAAACAATAACGATCATAAAGGAAAATACATTAACTACGCATGCATGGGTGTAAAAAGTGATCGCTGAACCTCGTAGGAACAAGGAAAATACACAAACACTTTTTCTTTTCCGGGTAAAAAAAAAATACATACACAATATGCTATTTCACACCAGGTCAATCGCGACCTATGTTGTAATAATGATCTAGCAACAATTGACATGCTTGTAAATGGAAATTGAGGAGTGCATATCATCTTACCGACGTCCATAATCTTCTTGGGACAGCACCGACGGCGTCCTCCACGATGAGACGAGTAACACTAAGAGAAGAACGATACTACTAGAAAGCTTTGTCATCGTTGATGTTTCTCTGTTAGAGTTACCTCACCTTGCACGTACCAGAGGATTTACTCTAGGACGAGCAGCAGACATTTATATAGGAAGGAACCTCTGTTCTATATTTAGCTATATTTGACCAAGACACACGGTCCCAATGGTTGTGTGGACAAGAACGTTGGCCGGATACTAGAGTGGTCTTGAGGACAATGCGGTGTGGTTGCCATGCATGTATTTGTGAGTGGGAGCAAACAAATCTTTATATAGGCCATGCAATAGTAAATGGATTTTAAGCCGATTTTGAGAAGATCATAGCGACGGGAGGTGCATACAAAAACTACTTTTAGCCTGGGTAAACGGGGAGATGGATGACATGTCCAGGCGACTAGGCCGGCATGTCTAGCGGAGTTTCTTCCATGAACTCGTCAAACTGTTTACTTGTAGATTGGTTCGTTTCTACCATGATGAGGTTCCACAAGCTCTCTAGACTCTAGATCAGTTCGAGTTGCCGCATTGAGTCAGCAGTCTGTAACGCTAGCTACATAGAAAATTAGATGAGGTGTGGAAGAGAGAAAACGAAAAACGGCAGAGGCTGTCTGTAGAATAAAAGATGGTCGATCCCCGTGAAAAACGGCGCCTACAGACAAACTCCTCCCAAGTGTATGGAGGGTGTCGCTTGGGTCGGGGTCTGGTGTGGGACCTTTGTATTCCGCGGCCCTTTCCCTTCGCACCAGCATGTGTACTAGTCTCTTTCCTTGTCCGATCATATTATAGACACACGGCAGATTACATAAATAGCTTTTGAGCTAATTTGCACCATCTGCAAGCGGTTTGTGATTACAGACAACTGAATAGACTCTCGAAAACTTGTTTTTATAGTTGCCGATATGTGTCGTAGTCTAATTTACCGTCTAGGTGCTTCTAGATTCGTGTACTAGTCCACACCTCCCCACCTCGTGTATGTTTGGTATTTTTTTGCTGCCAGCCCCTTTGTATCTTTCTTATTAGGACTCTCTCTCTCTCCCTCTATCTTTCTCCAAATCGAAACAGAAGGGTGGACCAGAACGCGTGAACCGCTCTCCTCTTCGTCCCCCCTCTCCCCCCACCCTCTTCTGCCCGTTGATCGAGGAGACCGGGCCGAACCCGACCCTTCTCCGGCGGCGCTGTCGGGCGGAGATGGGGAGGGGGACGCGCCGGTGATGTAGATAGGGCTAGTTTTAGAGTTGTCGGCGGGATGCCAAGGTCTTGGAGTCAAGCTCCACATCATCTGGGCAAGATCTGGTGCGGATGGTGGCGGCGGCGGCGCGGCAAGGAGCTCCGGCGGTCGGAGACGGCGGCGCTCGACCATCCCCCATGGATCTCCGTCAATAAGCCCAAGGTCTGCTCTCTATCCCTGGTCTCCATCCTTTCTCTGTTCGTCCTCCTCCCACCGGCTGGCCATGGTGGTGAGGGGTGGGGAAGACGGATTGAGGATGGTGGGGCGCTGGAGAAGAGCATGGGCTCTCTTTCCCTGGTGTCTAGGTGCGGCACCGGTGAATGGCCGAGGAGCTGTGATGTCAAGCCCCTACGGTTGGGGATGGAATCATATGCTCCTCTTGCCAAGCCCCTCAGCAATAAGCACTGGTGGCTGCAAAACTGCGCCCTCGACAACCTCGACATCGACCTGGTCGGCCGTGGCGGCGAGGAGGAAGATGAAGACGGCGACGACGGTGTTGTCTTTGGTGGCCATACTTTGATGAGTTCTTGCTGCTCCAATCATCTCTGCCTGCCTTCTCCCACCCGTGGCAGGATTGTCGTGATTGAGGGAGGGCTAGTCTACATCAAAGGAGCTGGCGAGTGTTCATTAGGTTGGGCCTTCCGAAGTTTGGAAGCAATTTCGGCGAGCTTCATCTCGATGGTTGCGTGCCGTTTGTTAACGACATTGCAGCAAGTGGTTTCGTCCCCGCGGTGATGCTTGACGGCGGTGCAGCTGACCTCTCGCTCGGCAGAGGAGATAGGGAGGGACCTGATTGCTTTTTACATCTTTCAGCGAGGTCTCCTCCACATATATTGGAGACTCATGTTTTACTCTTTCTTTCTTTTGGGGTCCTCTGTAATAATGTACACCTCCACTGTTTGGATATTAATATAAGCTTCCAGGCCCTCGGGGTTCCCCTTGTTCAAAAAAAAGAATCGAAATAGAAGAGGCAGCGCTTAGCCACCGGAGATCTCAGGCCAGAGGCCCGGGAACGGAGGGGTGCGGGAGCAGCACCGCCCCCACCATCCTCCATGAGGGCCGCCGCCTCGTCCCGGATTCCGGCTGCCCTCCACGCGCCTCCACCGTCTGCCGCCACAACACCGAACTCCGTCGTCCTTTATCATTTGTGCGCCGCCCCGCTCGAATCCGCCGTCTATCTGCCCCCGCCGGCTCGAAGACGAAGCTCCCTTGCCGTGTGGCCGGCGGCTGGACCAGCCAGCACTCACAACATCAGGCTGTTGAAAGGGGAGATAAGATTGGCTATTCTAGAGACGTTTCGTCTGTTTACGCACTTGTTGGTCAGGTTTGATAGGATCAGTGCTGCTGATAATACAAGTCTACCTGGCCATTTGGGCGTATCAACCTTGGCCATTTGGTCGTTTTTTTTCGATAATGCTACACCTACGTAAGTTTTTTACGGGAAAGCCTTAGGATGACGTGGAGGCCACGATCTGCTCGCGCGAAGGAAGTGGGCAGGGAAACAGGCTACGGGCAAAATTTGCTACAGGACATAGTTAATTTCTGTCGTTTGCCAAAATACACCGCTCGATTGTATCTTTGTCAGGTACCATTACAATTCTGTGGCACATTTGCCGGAACACACCACCTGGCCGAAAACGGAAAGTTTTTCATTTTGTCTTCAAAATCAGTCATCCCAGGTAAAAGTGCAAAACTTTCCGTTTTCGGCTAGGTGGTGTGTTCTGACAAATGTGCCATGAAATTGTAATGGTACCTGGCAAAGACACAATCGAGTAGTGTGTTTTGGCAAACGCCAGAAAATAACGGTGTTCTGTAGCAAATTTTTCCAAATTTTTTTTGGCTGCGCTCGCATTAGAAATCTCCAAATCACCATCCTCTCATCACACTGCTACGGGCAGACGGCGATCTTAGAGCATCTCCAGTCGCGTCCCCCAAAGCGTTCCCCAAAGGGATTTGAGGCGCGCCGGACAGAAAATGTGTTCCAGCCGCGTCCCCCAAAGCCCATTTTTGTCCGGCGCGCCCCCATACGGTGTCCGGTGCCCCGAGCCCGTCCCCGTCCCACACGGGACGCACCGGGGACGCCGGACACAACGAAAAGCGAGACGGGGAGTGGCGGGGCCGACTCGTCAGCGGCACAATAAATTTTTAACCTAACCGTCGCCTACCTCGCGACGAAAGTTATTGGCGGTGCAGTTCCCGCAGCGACGCAGCGACGGTGCAGTTCCCGCAGCGACGCGTCCCGTCGCGCCTAGCTCTGTGTGCCGGCGTTAATGCGCGCCACCGCTCCCCGCCTTCCTCCGGCCTATAAAAGGGCCGCCTCTCATCGTCCCTCTCACACACAAACCCTAGCGCGTCTCTCCAAACCCTAGTCGCCACCATCTCAACAAGACTCGATGCTATGTCCGGTAGAGGCGGAGGCTGACCTCGCGGCCGTGGTCGTGGTCGTGGTCGTGGCCGCGGCAGAGCTGAACGCTCGTCGTCGCCTTCCACGCCGCCGGCTTCATCATCGTCGGAGATGGACGTGGAGCCGGACGTGCGGTTCGAGTTCGTCCTCGTCCTCAAGGGCGACCCGCGCGGCATCCAGAGGCTGCCGGACTCCTTCGCCGACTACGTCGCCGGCGACGATCGCTCGCGCACGATGCATCTGCGGGAGGCTGCGTGCAGCTACTACCGGTGGATCGTCGACGTGATCTACGACGCGTGCGGCAAGATGTACCTCAAGATCGGCTGGGAGAAGTTCGCGCGGCACCACAGCCTCCAAGCCGGCTTCATCCTCCTGTTCTCCTACTTCGGCGACAGGGACATGAGCGTCAAGGTCTTCGACGAGACGCGGTGCCGCCGGGACTACCACGGCGACAGCACCGACGAGGAGGACGACTGAGTGTTCTTTCTTCGCAGCGAACACGTGCACGGAGGTTTCTGCCTGTTCGCCTCATCGGTAGAACCAACAAGGGCACCATCCTCCCGCTGGATTTTCCAGTTTAGGTGACTGGGTGTGCCCTCGAGTGTTCTTTCTTAACAGCGAACACAGGAAACCTTCGATGCACGGCCTAGTTAGGTTTAGTTTCTTTGCAAAATTTTATATTTGTGTCCACGATGGTTCAAACTATGTATTAGTTTGTGGAAAACCACGTTCCAAACTGTGTTTTCGTGTAAACCACGTTCCAAATTATGTATTAGTTTGTGAAAATTGAAATAAAAAAATCAAAAAAAAGTATTTCAAATGTTTGGGGGCGGCGTTTAGGGGACGCGGTTGAGGAGCGACGTCTCCCAAAGGCGGCACGAATAAAACACGTTCCTCAAACGCTCAATCCAGCGCGGTTTGAGAAACGGTTTAGGGGACGCGACTGCTCTTAGATCGGCGGTGCGAGTGGCAAGGCCTAGTCCTCCGAGGCTGGAAAGTGGCCAAGTGCCCCGTCTAGGCGCATCGAGGCGAACTCCCCGGTTGTTTATTCAGAGGCGCGGCGGCGGCTCTTTCGTCGGCAGTGATGGGAGCGGCCGGAAGACGTGAAGGTGTCTTGGATTCTCCCAGGTCGGAGGCCACCGGCAAGGCGGCGGCGGCACTCATGGGGAGACCTGGGGGACGTTTGGATTGTGCCCGCGCGTGCCTTACCAAACCAGGGCGAGCCAAATATTTGGCGCAGCTTTTCGCCGCCGCCGTTTTGCCCAGCCGTTGGCGAGAAAAGTGACCGCATGACCAAAAAATTGGCTGGGATCCCAGAATTTGGCTTCAATCCAAACCAATGCCCAAGCCGGTGGTCAACGCCAAAATTTTGGCTGGGCAGTTACGGGCAACAATCCAAACAGACCCCTGGTCTCGAAGTACCGCGGGCTCCCCCAGGTCGGAGGCCACCGGCAAGGCGGCGGCACTCATCGGGAGACCTGGCCTCGGAGTAATTCTGCTTCACAACCGAAGCTAAACCAATCTTTTGGATGAATTTAGCTCTGAAATTCAAGGCAAAGATAAACGAAGTTCAGCTATGGCGACAAACACGCAGTACTTGAGATGCTTCACGAGTAACACACTTAGATTTCAGACAAGTTCAATTTAGGCATAAGCATTGCATTTGGCAGAAGGCGTGATGTGTGTGAGATGTGCAGTCCTGTACTTGCTCCGTATCAGACTATCAGTACATATATAAGAATCATCGGTTTCCTCAATTATATAAGATTGTAAAGCTTGTCCATTGTGATTTGTTCTGATCGTAGCTTGTAAAGATCACTCAAGTCTGAGATGTACTCATAACTTAAATACCATTCCAGTTACAGAAAAAGCAATTGCACTCAAGTTCCATCACTGAATTTTGTTGAAACTAAGTAATGAAGCAATCAAAACAAAGATATAAATTGTTCTCCTGGTCCTTTTGCTGGCCTAAGACGTGATCCATGAAAGCAAGTCTTCTTTAGGTGCAGTGCCTGTTGTATCATTTCTTTTGCAAAATTCAGTCATAAGCATGCCACAGAAATCAAGTAACCAACAATAGCATAAATGCTAATTTAACTGATGAATGAACTGGCATCTCATTTTAATATAAGAGCGGATCACAGGACCTGGGAAGCAAAGATGAGTTTCCAAATTGAAAAAAAAAAAATCTTGTGAGCTGGTTAAATGCAGTATAGCTATCAGCTTTAGTCAGATAAGCATGTTGTACTGCAAGGTGCAAACATTCACTCCTAATCACAAATTTGGAATACAAAAGGCTGGTAGCCAGCCAGGAGTTACAATCTCCTTCATTTCAACATTTGTAGTGAAGGACTTCACTTCTGGGCTGCCGGCTACTGAGCAGAAGGTGCCTGAACCTCTGATAAAGAATTATAGTACCTACCACTTATTACATTAAACTTGCAAGTGCAAAAGAAAAAGGCTGCATTCTCTAACTCTAATTGATCCTATTATTTCACATTCCAGCTCCATCAAGATGCATGTCTGTAGAACTTGACACTGCAGCAGAGCTTTGTTGAACTTCAAAGAGTAAGCTTGTATATGCTCCCAGAATTGGTGGCCTGGCCATTGTGGATACATCTCCTGATGGTAGTGGAGTTGTTATAGTTGGATTTATATTTCCACTACTAATGCCCAGGTCAAGTGATTCCTGTGCCAAAAAAAGGCATGTAATGACTTGAATGTTCAACAACTATACTAGAAATAAAGAGATGAGAAAGAAAGATACCGGCATAACGCCATATGGTACTGAAGTGGTTATCATTGGATTTATGTTGTCATTACCAATGCAAAAGTTAAATGATTCCTGCTCCACATAAAGGCATGTAATAAGATGGATGTTGAACTAATTTTTCAAAATTATAAGATGAGAAACAATAATACCTGAGTGGCGCTACTGCCTATTTGGTGATCCAAATGAACTGCATATTCAATCTGTTTGAGAAGGCAGAGTACCATTAGCTAAGAAACAAAGAAACTACATGATTGCTGGATAGTTGAGAAACAAAATTTGCTTACGCCATCTTGTTGTGGAGTGTCATCCTCTGGTGATTTTCTTTTAGTACTAGACCCTTGTTTTCCCAAATTTGCGGAGCGAGCCTAAAATATAACAATTAGTGACACTGAAATTAGTGCTTCTGAGCATAACATAATTTAGGAAGAAATACCTTTTGGGAAGCTTGCTTCTTCTCTTGTGCAGCTTTCTTCTTATCCTCTTGTGCAGCTTTCTTCTTCTCCTCTTGTGCAGCTTTCTTCTTCTCCCTTTGTTCTTCTTCTTCTTTTCTTGCGCTTGACGAATTAGTTTATCAACTTTCGATTCTTTTCTCAATGAAGGAGGACGTCCAACACATCTAACAGCTATTGGGCTCAATATACTTTTACATGTTGTGTTCTCGTTGGAAAGTGCAGCTTGCTCTGTACCATGTTCCTCATTATCATCAGAACTCGAGTTAGTAGAAAAATTAATTTTTAGGGAATGAAGGTCTTCAATCAAAGCATTGCATGAATCATCTGACATGGCTGCTATCTCTGCAACTGGGTGGAACTAATTGTACAACATATCAAAACGTTTTGCAACAGGAGTGCCTTCCATGCCGGCATATGTACACCTGATAAAATTGTCACGAACAGCTTCAGCATCACCAATTCTAAGTTTCAACCTTCTTTCTTTCTCTAGAAAATTGCGAAAATCTTTCTCACGAAATGTTAGGTTTTCATGACCATCCGCTGACACTACAAGAGAATTAAAATTCTTGTTTACTCGTATTCCAGCCCGGTCATTCAACAGAAGCCTCCGCTTAACACTAAAATCCATCTTTTTGTTGCATCTAAACAACCGAGATTTGAGTGGGCTCAATGAATGATTGTGATCCAAAATGACCTTTGAAACTTGAAACTTCCCATCATGACGACGTGTAATATTAATTTTAGCTTTGCATCCTAACCCGGCTGATGGATTTGGCCTCAACAAATTTTTTGAGTTGGACTGAATCTTACCATAGCGAGAGCAACAAAGTGTAAGGTACTTTAGCTCTCCATCATCATTACTATGCGAGCTTCTTTTCGTGACACCGAATCCTTTAGATTTTGCATATTATTTGTAGTATTCTCGCACATCATTCTCACTATCAAAGGTCATGCCCAACTCAGGATCTTCATGTAAGGCATCTCGTTGAGCTTCATCGTGATCATGTGCAAGTTCTGCGTTGGCTTCCGTCTCTTGCTCAAAGCCATCATCGTTTCTTGAAATAGACATGTCACTTGAATCTTGAACACCAGTAGTCTGATCATTCATCCCTACGGAGTACATATCATCACATTAGAATTTAGATGAATTTAAATATTCAACCTGTAGAGATCTGTTATGTGCGGTCAGATAGAAGCGATGAATATCCAATCACCAGAACGCATGAATATACTAGGTTCACATGGTAATCATGATTGCAAGAAAATACTAAGTTCACAATGGATATATTTACCTGCTAATTCTAATCTTATATTTCTGTACAAAGATTGTTCAGAAATTGACGAACAAGCGTAGGAAGCAGCGTCCGGTCGATCAGTCACGAACAGAGAAAGAGCAGATGCCGGCGTCCTGGTCGATCAGTCACGAACAGAGAAAGAGCAAATGCCGACGTCCTGGCCGATCAGTCATGAACGAGAAAGAGCAGATGCCGACCAATCAGTCATGAACGAGAACGAGGAGATGCTGGCGTTCTAGTTGATCAAACCTGAAAGGCTACATGGCGATGTCCTGGTCGATCAAGAGATAGCAAAGACGCCGTCCTCTTCGATCTGGAAGGACGAAAATCTGAACTACAGCGCTAACCTGAGCTGCCGTCTGTTTACCCGTAAATTTCTGGATCAGTTTTTCCCTGCCGGCCCACTTCCTTCGCGCGAGCAGATCTCCACGTCATCCCGTAAGGCTTTTGCGTAAAAAACTTACGTAGGTGTAGCATTATCGGTTTTCTTTTTTTTTGCAACACACGATGGAACAGCCTGCCGAGAGGATGTAGCAGTTTGTTGCTGTTTTTGAAAACCGATCGCCGGAACAGCGGTCGTGGTCGCATCGCCTGCCTGGCTCCGGCGCTGATGGTTTGTAGGGAAGTGAGGTTCTCTCGATTTAGATGTAGAGTTTAGCTTTTCACAGCTTCTGCTATTTTTTCTCATATCTATTTGATTCAGATTTTTCAATAAGTGTGTGCTAATGAGATGAACGGAGTTCCAGGTTTACAAAAAAAATATTTGATCCTTACTTGCTCAACTGTAGACCTCTTGCTAAGCTACAGGTTGTTCGTCTGAAAGCCAAAAGAACAAGTTGACGATGCAGCTTGGTACATCCAGTGAAACATGGTTCGGAATTATGTGGTTCTTGGTTGAGATGTCACTTAGTTATTTCAGTTTCTTCAGTTTTTAAATAAGAGCTTCTGGATTTTAGTAGTTTCCGCTAAAAATGGTAATTTGTTTTTCAAATCTTTGTGTAATACAGTTGTATAGTTCTGAGCAATTGTGAAACTTGAATGGATGAAGAGTAAGTTGTATGAATTTTGTAAGATATGTTCGGTACATAATTATAAATATGACTGAGCCAATTGAAATTATGGTGAAATGTATGTAAATTTCAGTTTTCTGATGTATAACTGAAGTTTCTTTCCGCCGCTCGATAACGCTAGTGGGCACGCGATTTGGTGCGAAATATTTGTGCCTTCTATTTCTACCGCTTGTTGTACAGGATTTGTGGTGATTGTTTTCCTTTCGAGTTAATGACTTATGAGCTCTTGTTATATAGGAGTTGAGTGAATTATCTTCAGAATTTTCATATGGGTTTCGCTAACATATGTTTTATCGATGTTTTATATAGGTCATGTGTTACAATGTATTTTCTCCGAGGTTGTGGAGATTTTCTACGAGTTACACATATGTTTCACTACGTCGGTTTTACGAGGATTTCACACAGGAACCACAATGCTTGGTACGAGCGAAAATGGCGAGCGAAAAATAACACATAATCATGTGGCTAGGCCAAGACATGTCTTAGCAGTTCCAAACCAACTCAACTAAAAAATTCTAAACGATGACAAAATCGTGGATTAACTCTCTTGGTTTCTATTTAAAATGTAAAATTGCTTGACACTAACACAACCTAATAAAACTTTTGGGAAAATATTAATTTCCTGCCATCATTATCGGACTCCCTACTGGGACGTGCAAACAACAATCCTGGAAAATTGCTCGTTCATACTGACATAGGTATGTCTAAAGGGCATGACGCATACGTATCCTTGGTTTATTATTAAGGGATTTCTATTTTCGTGCCCCTGCTTCGTTAGTTGTACTCAGTTTTCCCCAGCCCCTTAGTTTTTCCTCAGCTTTCCCCTCCCTCTAGTTTGAAACCCCTCGAAGACGCGGGTTGCCGTCAGGTCAGAGGCCTTACCGTTACCGTCAGGTCAGTTCCTCTCTGACCGTCTCGTGCTGACGGGTAGCCATCCATCTACCGCTGACGCGTGGGCCGTTTTATTTCCTGATTGTATACGCGGTGCTGCCAATGACAAATGGGGCCGCTCTATGGGGCTGCCGCAGCCAATGACCAGTGGGTCGTCTATTTATTTATAGAAAATTATATATTTCCGCTCTGTGGGGCCTCCGCAGCCAATGACCGCTGTGGCAGGTGACTATTTTCGCAGCTTAATCTAAAGTGACTCTTATGCTAAACATTGTGCATCCCGACGTTGACCTAGCAGTGGCGGCGAGCATAGCCGTTTTGACCATGCCGATATTGGCATCGACATCGACATCGTTTGGAGGATGTGGTGCTCGAATAATAGTGGAAATGCGATATTATTTTTTACATAATATATAGAAAATAGCTAGATCTCTAAATCGATGCATATGAAGCTACATATATATTCTTGGTCATAATCCCCTTGTCTAAAGGGGATGGATGCATGGCTTCACGTCGTCGTCGCTTTCATCGTCAGTATCTTCGTCGTCTGAGTAGTAGTACCTCCTGCACATTGTTCCGTCGAACACCTTCACTGTGAGCACATCATCGCCTTCATATTTGAAGTGTACGTGGCAGCCGAAATCCACACCGTGCGCGATGGCGAATTTCTCCCAGCCCTTGTCGAGGTACATCCGGCCTTGTCCGTCAAATAGAACCTCCACGGTCCAGAGAGGAGGACCGCAGTCAGCTGCTCGCAGATACACCTTAGCTGGCTCCTGGCCGTCAAGATAGTCCGCAAACTTTTTTGGGAGTTCCTGCAAAGAGATCGAGCGCCGATCGTTTGAAATTAAAGGTTTTTTAGAACATGCCCATAATTAATCACATGCATCATATATGTGGGAACGCGTACGTACCTTCTTGACCAAAGGGTCTTCATAGACGACGATGAAGAACTCCTCTATGATCAATGGCAGTGTTGACGGTGGTGGTGGCAATGATGATGATCCACTTCCCCTTCCCCTTCCCCTTCCGGTCCGCGTCCGAGACGTGGAAGCCATGGCAATGGATGATCAAGTGTATGTGAATGAAGAAGAGAGAGGCAGAACCTATTGACACAAGGGATGGCCGTGTGGGTGTTTATAAGGGAGAGATGACCGTTGTAGGGGTTTACACAATAAAATAAGGAGGAGGTGAACGTTGGTGGGGGTTTACACAATAAATTAAGGAGGAGATGACCGTTGTGGGGGTTTACACAATAAATTAAGGAGGAGACGACCGTTGTGGGGGTATATATCTCAACAAAAAGTAATGCGGACTATCTTGACGGAAATGGAACTTCGTGATATAGTTTATCATTTTACCGTGAAAAGTAATGTCTAAAAGAAATGGTAATTCGTGATAGTTTATCATTTACCGTAATGGCTACAACAAATCGTTGATGGTTTATCATGTTTTGCGTGAAAAGTAATGGCTACAAGAAATGGGTGATGGTGTATCATTTTTTGCGTGCAAAGTAATGGCTACAACAAAATCGGTGATGGTTTATCGTTTTTTGCGTGAAAAGTAATGGCTACAAGAAATGGGTGATGGTGTATCATTTTTGCGTGAAAAGTAATGGCTACAACAAAATCGGTGATGATTTATCGTTTTTTGCGTGAAAAGTAATGGGTACAAGAAATGGGTGATGGTGTATCATTTTTGTGCGTGAAAAGTAATGGCTACAACAAATCGGTGATGGTTTATCGTGTTTTTGCGTGAAAAGTAATGGCTACAAGAAATGAGTGATGGTGTATCATTTTTTGCGTGAAAAGTAATGGCTACAACAAAATCAGTGATGATTTATCGTTTTTTGCGTGAAAAGTAATGGGTACAATCCCTACAAGAAATGGGTGATGGTGTATCATTTTTTTGCGTGAAAAGTAATGGCTACAACAAATCGGTGATGGTTTATCATTTTTTGCGTGAAAAGTAATGCCTAAAAAGAGTTTATAATTTAGCTCGTGAAAAATAATGCAGAAAACCAAACTTTGCGTGAAGCTAACCGACGACACAGAGAGAGAGGGTGGTGGCCCCGACCAGAGAGAGAGATAGGGGTTATCCTGCCCGTTAGATCATACGATCAACGGTCGGCGGGCACGATCCGCGTGACATGGGCTAGACCAATCAGGGCAATGTTGAGCGTCTGTGAGAGTTTGTGAAGGGAGAGGGCAACACTGAGTAGTATCAAGAAACCAAGGGCAAGTGAGTAGTAAACAGACTAAGGGATTCAAATATGAGATTTAAAAAATGGAAAATGCGTGTTTTGTACAATGAAACCCATCTTGGCCTACCTCAAACTATTTGCAATACAAATCTACATGAGTGTGAAAATTATGGCCTCATTCGGACAAAGTATGTTTTGGGGAAAGCTGTTTTGGGTAGGGCTTATTATGGAAAACCATGCACCTTCATAGCTACTAGGTGATTTGAGAAGTGGCAATTTGTGGTGAAACTTGATTTATCTATGATTTATCTATGATTTGAGAAGTGGCAATTTGTGGTAAAGACTCCATGAGTAAGTGCCACTCTTTTTCGGAATTTTTTGCACATTAAATAACTCATTTAACTAGTTAATCCCATTTGTTGACTCTCTGTTGACCAGCCACTTGAGGGTAAAACTGAGTATATTACACTAGCCAATATTAGCACTCAAGGAGAAAACTGAGCACACAAAAATGCTAGTATATGACTCGGGGGTATACCTGAGTACATCTAAATTTCCAGGGTTAGACCCGAGGACGCGTGTTGCGGTGCAGAAGTGGAAGACGTGCCATTGTTGACGCGTGTCGCGGTGCAGACGTGCAAATAGTGGACGCGTAGGACGCGGGTCGCATTTAGGACGCGTAAGCCCCTCCCTCCCTCCCTCTGCACACAGTCGTCACATTCTCGCTCACGCACGAAACCACCCCTCTCACGTCCCATCAACTTCTCCAAATCGAAAAAACCCCAACCGCCATACGCACGCTACCCTGCCGGCGATGGAGAAGAAGAATGCGCCGGCGGCCGTCGCCTCCGAGCCCGTCGCCTCCGAGCCCGTCGCCTCCGTGCCCGTCGCCTCCGCGCCCGTCGCCTCCGAGCCCGTCGTCGCTGAGCCCGTCGCCGCCGAGCGCGTCGCCTCCGAGGGCGGCGCATCCAAGCGCGGCGCCTCCGTGAACTAGGCCTCTCTCTCGGCTGATGGACCACTTCACAAGATCGGCCAATGCTTACTGGCGAACGAGGAGTACGCCGACACCTACTCTGCTATGAGGCAAGTCTATAGAAATTGGCGCTCAGGTTTGCCTGAGCCCGACGTGCACCTGGACGAATGGATCATGCTACACCACGCCCTTCCACGCGTCTCTGAGTTCACCTTCCTCCAACTCGGCACATCACGCTACGTCACCATAGATCTATCGGAAGTTCATACAAGGTTCAAATTCCTCCATATCTACCTTTTTATTTTCAATCTTAAACACATCTTAGTGCTGAATGTTATCTTCATCAATACATTTTAGATACTACTTCGTCAGATTTTGCCGTGGTGTCATCGTGCTTGCCCAGAAGAACCCGCCGCACAAGATACGGTTGCTGAACCCACTCACAAAGAAATCGAACACTATGTTTGAGGCGCAGATGCCATCTGTTTTTCTGAAATCAATCGTTGTTATCAAATCCCCGACTATGGTCTTCGTTGCCACACATTACCCGTCGGAAATTGGTTGGGTCGATGAGAGCACTCCAACTAAGGATATAAATGAAGATTGGGGAGAAGGAAGATTTTTGATCAAGAACCATTGTCTGCGTTGCATTACCCCGTTCAATGGTGAACTGTATGCGTAGGCGGTGACAATTTTGAGATCGGAAGAATAGTGTGCACCAATGTACGGTTGCGGCAACGCGCGAGCACTTGTCAAGATGGAGACACTAATTTCATTTCCAGAACTTGGACGTCAGAAGTTCTACCTTGTGAAGTCGGATGGTGATCTGCTGCTTGTGTTGTTGGTCAGCGAGGCTTTGGCGGGCAAACCATTGGTGTACCGTGTGGACACTCAGAGCCGCTCTCTCCATCAGGTCAGTAACATTGGCAGTAATGCCTTCTTCGTGAATTATATCCGGTGTATCTTCGTCGACACCAGAGTGTACCCGACACTTCGACCTGGCAGCATCTACTACGCGGATTTGGGTTATATCAGAGAGTACTCTCATGATACAAAGGCCTGGGATGAGTGGCCAGTACGTGTGGATAGAATAGGAAGCTACGGTATGAGTAATGAACACAGGCCATACCGTTTGGAGGATGTATTGGCCGCACACTACAGACGGAAGGAGTTCAATGAATATTTCCTTGGGGAAATGCACGAATGGAGCGACGAAGAAATATATGAGGAGTAATGAAGAACAAATTCATTCATCCTAATCTTCTTGTTGTCCATACATTGCGTGCGTCTTGTATATTTTTCAGCTTAGTTTGTCGTGAACATTAACAACGTTATTGCCTGCTTTTGGCTGCTGTATGCAGTTTATGTATTATACTTAATTTTGTGATTATGCTGTTGTGAATTTATCATATACTAGCTTCTAGATTTGCTACTAGATTTGCTGCCATATTGGGCAAAAAACGAGGGCCAAAAAGCATAAATAACCCCAGAGATTTGCTACTAGATTTGCTGCCATATTGAAGAAAGACAGAAATAGAAGCTTCTCTAGATTTGATACTAATTTGGTGAAAAAGACAGAGAGAGAAAGAGGGGAAAAGGTGCTCTTAAAAATGCCAATTTGGGCCAAGAGAGACAAAACCCAGCTCCTGCTCACGTGCAACCAAACGCTTCTCGTCCTGTCCCACGCGGTCCCTTTCTACCAGCCCCACGCGACCCGGCCCCACACGACGCGGCCCCATAGACGACGCGGCGCAACACGTCAGCACAGAACGTCCAAATAAACGGATTCCTTCCGTCTGAGCTCCTTCTGCGGGTTTCAGACATAGGCTTGGGGAAAACTGAGGAAAAACTAAGGGGCTGGGGAAAACTGAGTACAACTAACGACCCGAGGGCACGAAAATAGAAATCCCTATTATTAAAGCATAAGACCCATGGACTCGAAGTTTCGGAGACCCATATGGATGAAGATATTCGGATTAGGAAAGTAGAATTGTTATAGGAAGGTTGTAATCAATATAGGAAAAGGCCCAGTACAGCCCGATAAATTTGTACTTGGACGACATGAAAAGGCTCTAGCTTCTCCTCCTATATAAAGGGGAAGTCGAGGAAGAGAAAATGATCGAATCATTATAACCCTATCCACCGTAATATTGAGTTGAGTATCTTTGTTTAGCTGAAACCTTTGTGATCTACTTGCCCTCTATTTTCCACGAAACCCTAAGTCTGCAATATGTAGGCATTGACGAGTTAATCCCTCGTCAATGCGCGCCATCTGTGGGGATTGGAGGTCGCAAGATCCTGATCTTGATAATGTTGGAGATATGCCCGAGAGACAATAATAAAATAGTTATTGTTATATCTTAGTGTTCATGATAAATGTTTACACTCCATGCTATAATTGTATTAACCGGAAACATTAATACATGTGTGTTGTGTAAACAACCAGAGTCCATAGTAAGCCTCTCATTTAACTAGCTTGTTGATTAATAGATGATCATGGTTTCCTGATCATGAACATCGGATATTATTAATAACAAGATCATATCATTAGGTAAATGATGTGATGGACACACCCATAGTACGCATAGCAGGAGATCAAGTCATTAAGTTCAACTTGCTATAAACTTTCGATACATAGTTACCTAGTCCTTCGACCATGAGATCATGTAAATCACTTACACCGGAAGGATGCTTTGATAACATCAAACGCCATTGCGTAAATGGGTGGTTATAAAGATGGGATTAAGTATTGGGAAAGTGTGAGTTGGGGCATATGGATAAAGAGTGGGATTTGTCCATCCCGATGACGGATAGATATACTCTGGGCCCTCTCGGTGGAATGTCGTCTGATTAGCTTGCAAGCATGTGACTAGGTCACAAGAGATGACATACCACGGTATGAGTAAAGAGTACTTGTCGGTAACGAGGTTGAACTAAGTATGGAGATACCGATGATCGAACCTCGGACAAGTAAAATATCGCGTGACAAAGGGAATCGGTATTTTATGTGAATGGTTCTTTCGATCACGAAGTCATCGTTGAATATGTGGGAGCTATTATGGATCTCCAGGTCCTGCTATTAGTTATGATCAGAGAGGAGTCTCGATCATGTCCGCATAGTTCTCGAACCGTCGGGTGACACACTTAAGGTTTGATGTCGTTATAAGTAGATATAGAATATGGAATGGAGTTCGAATGTTGTTCGGAGTCTCGGATGGGATCCAAGACATCACGAGGAGTTCCAGAATGGTCCGGAGAATAAGATTCATATATAGGAAGTCACTTTCCAAGTTTGGAAATGATCCGATGCATTTATGGAAGGCGCTAGAATGTTCTAGAACCTTCCAGAAGAAATCACTGATACGTCTCCGACGTATCGATAATTTCTTATGTTCCATGCCACATTATTGATGATATCTACATGTTTTATGCATACTTTATGTCATTATTATGCGTTTTCCGGAACTAACCTATTGACGAGATGCCGAAGGGCCGGTTCCTGTTTTCTGCTGTTTTTGGTTCCAGAAATCCTAGTAAGGAAATATTCTCGGAATCGGACGAAATCAAGGCCCAGCATCCTATTTTTCCACGAAGCTTCCAGAACACCCGAGAGTCGCCAGAGGGGGGGCCACTGGGCCCCCAGATGACAGGGCGGCGCGGCCTAGGGGTGGCCCGCGCCCCCCTAGCGTGTCGTCGCCTCGTTGACCTTCTGACGCCGCCTCTTCGCCTATATAAAGGTCCCTGACCTAAAACACGATACGAAAAAAGCCACGGTACGAGAAACCTTCCAGAGCCGCCGCCATCGCGAAGCCAAGATCTGGGGGACAGGAGTCTCTGTTCCGGCACGCCGCCGGGACGGGGAAGTGCCCCCGGAAGGCTCCTCCATCGACATCACCGCCATCTCCATCAACGCTGCTGTCTCCCACGAGGAGGGAGTAGTTCTCCATCGAGGCTCGGGGCTGTACCGGTAGCTATGTGGTTAATCTCTCTCCTATGTACTTCAATACAATAATCTCATGAGCTGCCTTACATGATTGAGATTCATATGATGATGCTTGTAATCTAGATGTCATTATGCTAGTCAAGTGGGTTTTACTTATGTGATCTCCGGAGACTCCTTGTCCCACGTGTGTAAAGGTGACGAGTGTGTGCACCGTGTGGGTCTCTTAGGCTATATTTCACAGAATACTTATTCACTATTATGAATGGCATAGTGAAGTGCTTATTTATATCTCTTTATGATTGCAATGTGTTTTGTATCACAATTTATCTATGTGCTACTCTAGTGATGTTATTAAAGTAGTTTATTCCTCCTACACGGTGTAATGGTGATAGTGTGTGCATCCGTGTTAGTACTTGGCGTATGCTATGATCATGATCTCTTGTAGATTGTGAAGTTAACTATTGCTATGATAGTATTGATGTGATCTATTCCTCCTACATAGTGTGAAGGTGACAGTGTGCATGCTATGTTAGTACTTGGTTTAGTCGTGTTGATCTTTCATGCACTCTAAGGTTATTTAAATATGAACATTGAATTGTGGAGCTTGTTAACTCCGGCATTGAGGGTTCGTGTAATCCTACGCAATGGTGTTCATCATCAAACAAAAGAGTGTAGAGTATGCATTTATCTATTCTGTTATGTGATCAAAGTTGAGAGTGTCCACTAGTGAAAGTCTAATCCCTAGGCCTTGTTCCTAAATACTGCTATCGCTGCTTGTTTACTTGTTTTCATTGCGTTACTACTGCTGCGTTACTACTGCTTGTTTACTTGTCCTGGGCAAAGCACTTTTCCGGTGCCGTTGCCACTTGCTCATACTTATTTATACCACTTGTATTTCACTATCTCTTCGCCGAACTAGTGCACCTATTAGGTGTGTTGGGGACACAAGAGACTTCTTGCTTTGTGGTTGCAGGGTTGCATGAGAGGGATATCTTTGACCTCTTCCTCCCCGAGTTCGATAAACCTTGGGTGATCCACTTAAGGGAAACTTGCTGCTGTTCTACAAACCTCTGCTCTTGGAGGCCCAACACTGTCTACAAGAATAGAAGCACCCGTAGACATCAAGCTATTTTCACGGCGCCGTTGCCGGGGAGGAAAGGTAAAAGGTACTCACACTCCGGATCTCGGCTACTAAGCTATTTTCGCCGTTGTAAGTACTCGAAGCTATTTTCTTTAGATCCTGCAATTGCATCTTTTTGTTTCTTGTTTACACTAGTTTGGCATAATGAACAACAATGAGCTTCTTATCCTATTTCCTGATTTAAGACATGGATGGTTTGATGCGAAAATTAAAAAACCCATGGAATATATTAGCATGAATACTTTGATTACCATTGTTGCTAATGATATGGAAAATTCTAAGCTTGGAGAAGCTGGCTTTGATGAGCATGATATTTTTAGTCCCCCAAGCATTGAGGAGAAAATTTTCTTTGATGATACTTTGCCTCCTATTTATGATGATTATAATGATAGTGGTCTTTTGGTGCCACCTACTATGGAGAGTAAATTTTGTTGTGATTATACTATGCCTCCTACAATTGATGAGAATAATAATGATAGCTACTTTGTTGAATTTGCTCCCACTACAACTAATAAAATTGATTATGCTTATGTGGAGAGTAATAATTTTATGCATGAGACTCATGATAAGAATGCTTTATGTGATAGTTATATTGTTGAGTTTGCTCATGATGCTACTGAAAGTTATTATGAGAGAGGAAAATATGGTTGTGGAAATTTTCATGTTACTAAAACGCCTCTCTATGTGCTGAAATTTTTGAAGCTACACTTGTTCTATCTTCCTATGCTTGTTACTTTGCTTCATGAACTTGTTTATTTACAAGATTCCTATGCATAGGAAGCATGTTAGACTTAAATTTGTTTTGAATTTGCCTCTTGATGCTCTCTTCAAATACTATTTCTTGCGAGTACATCATTAAAACTGCTGAGCCCATCTTAATGGCTATAAAGAAAGAACTTCTTGGGAGATAACCCATGTGTTTATTTTGCTACAGTACCTCTATTTTATATTTGTGTCTTGGAAGTTGATACTACTGTAGCAAACTCTCCTTATCTTATTTTATTGCATTTTTGTGCCAAGTAAAGTCTTTGATAGAAAGGTTGATACTAGATTTGGATTACTGCGCAGTTACAGATTTCTTTGCTGTCACGAATTTCGACCTGCCTCCCTGTAGGTAGCTCAGAAACATATGCCAATTTACGTGCGTGATCCTCAGATATGTACGCAACTTTCATTAAATTTGGGCATTTTCATTTGAGCAAGTCTGGTGCCTCAATAAAATCCATCTTTACGGACTGTTCGTTTTGACAGATTCTGCCTTTTATTTCGCATTGCCTCTTTTGCTATGATGGATGAATTTCTTTGATCCATTAATGTCCGAGTAGCTTTATGCAATGTCCAGAAGTGTTAAGAATGATTGTGTCACCTCTGAACATGTTAATTTTTATTGTGCACTAACCCTCTAATGAGTTGTTTCGAGTTTGGTGTGGAGGAAGTTTTCAAGGGTCAAGAGAGGAGGATGATATACAATGATCAAGAAGAGTGAAGAGTCTAAGCTTGGGGATGCCCCGGTGGTTCACCCCTGCATATTTTAAGAAGACTCAAGTGTCTAAGCTTGGGGATGCCCAAGGCATCCCCTTCTTCATCGACAACTTATCAGGTTCCTCCCTTGAAACTATATTTTTATTCGGCCACATCTTATGTACTTTACTTGGAGCGTCTGTGTGCTTTTGTTTTCATTTTTGTTTGAATAAATGCTTGTGTGGGAGAGAGACACGCTCCGCTGGTTCATATGAACACATGTGTTCTTCGCTTTATCTTTTAGTGTTCATGGCGAAGGTTGAAACTCGCTTCGTTAATTGTTATATGGTTGGAAACGGGAAATGCTACATGTGGTAATTGGTTTAATGTCTTGAATAATTTGATACTTGGCAATTGTTGTGCTCATGTTTAAGCTCTTGCATCATATACTTTGCACCCATTAATGAAGAAACACTTAGAGCTTGCTAATTTTGTTTGCATATTTGGTCTCTCTAAAGTCTAGATAATTTCTAGTATTGAGTTTGAACAACAAGGAAGACGGTGTAGAGTCTTATAATGTTTACAATATGTCTTTTATGTGAGTTTTGCTGCACCGGTTCATCCTTGTGTTTGTTTCAAATAACCTTGCTAGCCTAAACCTTGTATCGAGAGGGAATACTTCTCATGCATCCAAAATCCTTGAGCCAACCACTATGCCATTTGTGTCCACCATACATACCTACTACATGGTATTTCTCCGCCATTCCAAAGAAAATTGCTTGAGTGCTACCTTTAAAGTTTCCATCATTCGCCTTTGCAATATATAGCTCATGGGACAAATAGCTTAAAAACTATTGTGGTATTGAATATGTACTTATGCACTTTATCTCTTATTAAGTTGCTTGTTGTGCGATAACCATGCTTCTGGGGACGCCATCAACTACTCTTTGTTGAATATCATGTGAGTTGCTATGCATGTCCATCTTGTCTCGAAGTAAGAGAGATCTACCACCTTAATGGTTGGAGCATGCATATTGTTAGAGAAGAACATTGGGCCGCTAACTAAAGCCATGAATCATGGTGGAAGTTTCAGTTTTGGACATATATCCTCAATCTCATATGATAACACTAATTGTTGCTACATGCTTATGCATTAAAGAGGAGTCCATTATCTGTTGTCCATGTTGTCCCGGTATGGATGTCTAAGTTGAGAATAATCAAAAGCGAGAAATCCAAAATGCGAGCTTTCTCCTTAGACCTTTGTACAGGCGGCATGGAGGTACCCCATTGTGACACTTGGTTAAAACATGTGTATTGCGATGACTCGGTAGTCCAAGCTAATTAGGACAAGGTGCGGGCACTATTAGTATACTATGCATGAGGCTTGCAACTTGTAAGATATAATTTACATGATACATGTGCTTTATTACTACCGTTGACAAAATTGTTTCTTGTTTTCAAAATAAAAGCTCTAGCACAAATATAGCAATTGATGCTTTCCTCTTTGAAGGACCTTTCTTTTACTTTTATGTTGAGTCAGTTCACCTATTTCTCTCCACCTCAAGAAGCAAACACTTGTGTGAACTGTGCATTGATTCCTACATACTTGCATATTGCACTTGTTATATTACTCTATGTTGACAATTATCCATGAGATATACATGTTACAAGTTGAAAGCAACCGCTGAAACTTAATCTTCTTTTGTGTTGCTTCAATACCTTTACTTTGACTTATTGCTTTATGAGTTAACTCTTATGCAAGACTTATTGATGCTTGTCTTTAAGTACTATTCATGAAAAGTCTTTGCTTTATGATTCGAGTTGTTTACTCATGTCATTACCATTGTTTTGATCGCTGCATTCATTACATATGTTTACTATAGTATGATCAAGGTTATGATGGCATGTCACTCCAGAAATTATCTTTGTTATCGTTTACTCGCTCGGGACGAGCGAGGAACTAAGCTTGGGGATGCTGATACGTCTCCGACGTATCGATAATTTCTTATGTTCCATGCCACATTATTGATGATATCTACATGTTTTATGCATACTTTATGTCATTATTATGCGTTTTCCGGAACTAACCTATTGACGAGATGCCGAAGGGCCGGTTCTCGTTTTACGCTATTTTTTGTTCCAGAAATCCTAGTAAGGAAATATTCTCGGAATCGGACGAAATCAAGGCCCAGCATCCTATTTTTCCACGAAGCTTCCAGAACACCCGAGAGTCGCCAGAGGGGGGCCACTTGGCCCCCAGATGACAGGGCGGCGCGGCCTAGGGGTGGCCCGCGCCCCCCTAGCGTGTCATCGCCTCGTTGACCTTCTGACGCCGCCTCTTCGCTTATATAAAGGTCCCTGGCCTAAAACACGATACGAAAAAAGCCACGGTACGAGAAACCTTCCAGAGCCGCCGCCATCGCGAAGCCAAGATGCGGGGGACAGGAGTCTCTGTTCCGGCACGCCGCCGGGACGGGGAAGTGCCCCGGAAGGCTCCTCCATCGACATCACCGCCATCTCCATCAACGCTGCTTGTCTCCCATGAGGAGGGAGTAGTTCTCCATCGAGGCTCGGGGCTGTACCGGTAGCTATGTGGTTAATCTCTCTCCTATGTACTTCAATACAATAATCTCATGAGCTGCCTTACATGATTGAGATTCATATGATGATGCTTGTAATCAGGATGTGATTATGCTAGTCAAGTGGGTTTTACTTATGTGATCTCCGGAGACTCCTTGTCCCACGTGTGTAAAGGTGACAGTGTGTGCACCGTGTGGGTCTCTTAGGCTATATTTCACAGAATACTTATTCACTGTTATGAATGACATAGTGAAGTGCTTATTTATATCTCTTTATGATTGCAATGTGTTTTGTATCACAATTTATCTATGTGCTACTCTAGCGATGTTATTAAAGTAGTTTATTCCTCCTGCACGGTGTAATGGTGACAGTGTGTGCATCCGTGTTAGTACTTGGCGTATGCTATGATCATGATCTCTTGTATATTGTGAAGTTAACTATTGCTATGATAGTATTGATGTGATCTATTCCTCCTACATAGTGTGAAGGTGACGAGTGTGCATGCTATGTTAGTACTTGGTTTAGTCGTGTTGATCTTTCATGCACTCTAAGGTTATTTAAATATGAACATTGAATTGTGGAGCTTGTTAACTCCGGCATTGAGGGTTCGTGTAATCCTACGCAATGGTGTTCATCATCAAACAAAAGAGTGTAGAGTATGCATTTATCTATTCTGTTATGTGATCAAAGTTGAGAGTGTCCACTAGTGAAAGTCTAATCCCTAGGCCTTGTTCCTAAATACTGCTATCGCTGCTTGTTTACTTATTTACTGCGTTACTACTGTTGCGTTACTCATTGCTTGTTTACTCGTCCTGGGCAAAGCACTTTTCCGAGTGCCGTTGCCACTTGCTCATACTTATTTATACCACTTGTATTTCACTATCTCTTCGCCGAACTAGTGCACCTATTAGGTGTGTTGGGGACACAAGAGACTTCTTGCTTTGTGGTTGCGGGGTTGCATGAGAGGGATATCTTTGACCTCTTCCTCCCTGAGTTCGATAAACCTTGGGTGATCCACTTAAGGGAAACTTGCTGCTGTTCTACAAACCTCTGCTCTTGGAGGCCCAACACTGTCTACAAGAATAGAAGCACCCGTAGACATCAATCACCATGGAAGGTGGAGTCCCCGATGGACTCCACCAACCCTAGCCGGCCAACCAAAGGGGAAGGTGGAGTCCATGGTGGACCCCACCTCCATGGCCGGCCATAGGGGAGGAAAGGGAGGAGTCCCACTTCCCATAGGTTTCACCCATATGGAAGGTTTTGAGTTGGACTCTTATTCGGATTTTGGGCAAACCCTTGGGGGTTCCACCTATATAAAGAGAGGGAGAGGGAGAGGGTTGGATACACCTTGGCCGTGCCACCAAGGGGCACCCAAGCCGGCGCCCCAAGCCCCTCCTCTCTCCCAAACCCTAGCTACTCCCTCCTCCTTCTTCTCATGCAGTGCTTACGGCGAAGCCCTGCCGGAGATCTCCACCACCACCGTCTCCACGCCGTCGTGCTGGCGGGATTCCGAGGAGGATCTACTACATCCGCTGCCCGCTGGAACGGGGAGAAGGACGTCGTCATCAACACCGAACGTGTGACCGAGTGCGGAGGTGCTGCCCGATTGTGGCACCGTCAATATCTTCTACGCGCTTTTGAAAGCAGCAAGTGATCGACTACATCCACCACGAGATTTATCTCGTTAATGCTTAGCGATCTTCGAGGGTATGTTGATCTTCACCTCATTGCTACCATCTACTAGATTAGATCTTGGCTTGTTATTTGTTCTTGCGGTAGGAAATTTTTTGTTTTCTATGCTACGAATCCCTTCAGTGGTATCAGAGCCGTGTCTATGCATAGATTGGTTGCACGAGTAGAACACAATGGTTTTTGTGGGTGTTGATGCTTTTGTTGTTTTTAGTTAGTGTACTTTGCATCTTGCGAGATGGTGGGATGAAGCGGCCCGGGCAAACTTTACATGACCGCGTCTCATGAGACTTGCTCCACGCTTGACATGCAACTTGTATTGCATAAGTGGCTTTGTGGGTATCTATCTCTCCCACCATAGTGAAGATTCAATCTACTGTTTCTATTGACAACACTAGTATCACCGTTGTGATTCATGTTCGTAGGTAGATTGATCTCACTCGAAAACCCTAAACCACGTAAAATATGCAAACCAAATTAGAGGCGTCTAACTTGTATTTGCAGGGTTTGGTGATGTGATATGGCCATGATGTGATGATGAATATGTATGGATGATCATTATTGTACTGTGACAACCGGCAGGAGTCTTATGGTTGTCTTTATATTTCATGTAGTAGTATTATTTCAAAGTAGTTGTAATAGTTGCTACATGTGGTGAACAACCATGAAGACGGCGCCATGGACCTTGACGCACCGCCGACGATGATGGAGATCATGCCCGTGCTTTGGAGATGAAGATCAAAGGCGCAAGATAAAAGGGACATATCATATCACATTATGAATTGCATGTGATGTTAATCCTTTTTATGCATCTTATATTGCTTAGATCGCGACGGTAGCATTATAAGATGATCCCTCTCACTAAAACTCAAGATAATACAGTGTTCGTCCTTAGTTAGCACCGTTGCTCAGACTCATTGTTTCGAAGCATCACATGATGATCGGGTGTGATAGACTCAACGTGTGCATACAACGGGTGCAAGCCAGATTTGCACATGCGGAAACTAGGGTTTGACTTGACGAGCCTAGCATGTACAGACATGGCCTCGGAACACGGAAGACCGAAAGGTTAAGCATGAATCATATAGATGATACGATGAACATGTTGATGTTCGCCATTGAAACTACATCATCTCACGTGATGATCGGACTTGGTGTAGTGGATTTGGTTCGTGTAATCACTAAGACAATGCGAGCGATATTGTTTTGAGTGGGAGTTCACCTAGTTAATTTAAGAATTAATAGTAAACTCAAATTTATCTTGAACAAAGTCTAAATTGTATTTGAATTAAATTTTGTAGAATTGGCATCCATTTTATACTTTACGCTAGGCTTGTAATTGAGATAGATATACTGTTAAATCTGACAAGTAACTTTACGGACTCGTACCGTATTGTTAAAAAATCAAGAAATGATTAAGTCCTATAGCAAACTTTTGGTAATCCTCAAATTGCTGATTCAAAAAACAATGGTTTCAATTAGTATCTAAAATTATCTTGTCTCCGTAAAACTTGATGTTCAAGTCCGTTTGAAAAGTAAGGAGCTGAAAAGTTTGTTTTCAGAAATAAGAAAGGTATGAGATATATGTGATATCTAAGATCTTATTACAAGATAATAGAATATAATTTAGTGAGACTACATAAACTCATAAGTTTTATGGGAATGTACGAAGGTTGAAGACGCTAGGCGTCCCGATCCTCCAACTAGTTGGGCACTAACATTATTCGCATATCCATGTAAGCCATAGTAGCTTCATCATGAAGTTGTCATGATTTGATGGGTAAAATTATGAGTGAAATTGTTCATCACATTAAAAAAATTACTAATAGTGAAATCTAGAACACTTGTCATGTGATGATCAACTTCAAAGTGCGAACCTCAAGGTTATTGGTATTTGACCAACAAGCCTAGAAGTCATTGATGTTGAAGTGTTTTCAGAAATATGAGGAAAGTCGAAAGAAAAACTACAAAAGGATTTTGGCAGAAAGAAAGAAAAGACTAGAAAGTCTAGCTCAAGTGTATATAGATGATATACATGTTATGAATGTATTCTTTGATTGGTCACACAATGGAATTCTTGGGTATAAGTACGATATTGGTTGGTATGAGATGTCATACAACACAACGCAATACAAGAATACAATGGCCTAAGTGAGTGATAAGGAATGTGGTAATAATGCACGTCTGGACAAAATAAAGTGTTATTATGTTCGTCGTTGGCATTCTACCTAGCCCTTCAGATATATAATAAAGAACTTAATAATTGCTATTTAGCTCTGGTCAAATAAAAACAATGAGTTGTTTAAAGTTATGACCGTACTCCATGTACGATGGATAAGTTATTATAAATCTTAATGGTGAAACACACATGCATAACACTGACGCTAAAATGCCATAAGGCAAATGATTTGAATTCCACTTATTTGTGGAACCGCCATTTAGGTCATGTTAGAAAGGAACGCATGAAGAAACTCCATGCAAATGGATTTTTGGAGTCATTTGATTTTTGAATCGTTTGGCACTTGCAAATATTTTCTAAAGAAAATGACTGAAATACCGTTCATAGGCCAAGAGTTGAATGGGCAACTAACTTAGTGGAAATATACATGATGATATATGTGGTTCATTGGTCATAGTTGTGAGCGGAAGATTCTTCTACTTCATGAAAACTTCCAACAATGAATTGAGTGTATATATATGGATATATTTATTCGATGAGGAAGAAGTTTGAAACATTTGAAGAGATTCAAATAAAGTTCAGCATGAAGTGGAAATCATCGTAATAGAAAAGTCAAATATCTATGATTGGATCAAGGTGGAAATATTTGAATTGCGATTTTTAGCGAACATCTAAGAGAGTTATGAAATTGTTCCACAACTCACGTTTCTCGGAACACCATAGTTATGATGGAGTATTTTGAAGACGTATCCAAACCTTGTTGGATTAATGATGATATAAAATAAAATGATGCCATTATATTTTTGTAGATTATGCTTTAGACACTACCGCTTTTACACTAAATAGAGCGTCATCATAAATCCGTTGAAATGATACCATATGAGTTATGTCATGGGTATAAACCCTAATAGTCCTTTCTTAAATTTTGGTATGCATAGCATAAGTAAATGAGTTTACAACCAATCAGATGAATGTCTTGTTGGTTATCCCAGAAAACAATTTGGGAATTCTTTCCACTATGAAGTCAAAGACAAAAGTGTTTGTCGATGTTACTTGCTCATTTCCAAGAAATTGTTTCTAGCGAAGTATTTGAGTGGGAGGATAATGGAACTTGATAAGGTTGATGAACCTGAGCATGATGATCAACCTGAGCATGATGATCAGAGTAGCGAAACATCGGAAGTGGTTCCGAAAGCAGCCACAACGATCATGGCTCCCATGTCTACAAAGTGTTATAGTCATGGAGATCAAAGTACCTATTGAACCTTGTAGATGTGGTTTAATTTGTGATCAAATAAATGATTTGTGGACAAAGGATTGATTTTGAACAATGATAAACCAACTACATACAGAGAAGTTATGATGGGCCCTAAGTCCGTTAAAATGGCTATGGGCCATGAAATCCAAGATAGGTGAATACTTTTTGAAAGTAAATGGATCTATAAAATTGATGGACTTGGATGGAATATCCTTGAAGAAGCTCGACTTGTCGAAAAGTTGTTTACAACAAAGTTCAAAGAGTTGACTACGATAAGATTAGATCTTCCGTAGCGATGCTTATAGTCTATGTGGATTATTCTAGTAATCGCTACATATTTCTTTTATGAGATATGATAGTAGGATGGCAGAAATACATTCCTTACCATAAGTGTGTATGAAGGATGTATACTAGATACTGACAAGGTATTAACTTATCAATGCCTACGAGTTGTAGACTAGGGTTTAGTTGGAAGTAGAGGGCAAGTAGATCTCGAAGGTTTCAGCCGAAAAGTACTCGACGATTATGAAACTAAGGTTTGAGAAACAATGATTCGATGATCTCTTTGTCCCTCGACCCCCCCTTATATAGGAGGTGGTGCCGAGGGATTCGTATTGTACAGGTTACAGAGTCCGGGTAGGTTTCTAACTCCTCCCGCAAGATTACAAATATTACTTCCTATTACAACTCTAGCTTTCCTTAACAATATCTTGGGCTTCCGAATCTTCTTATTCTTCGAGTAGTGGGCCTTCAGTAAACCCCGGGTAATATCTTCGGCAGGCCCATTGGGGATGCCTATGTCAGTAGCCCCCGAGATTTTGCTTGAATCGTAGAGTCAGGGAAAATCTCCACTGTTTATTTTTACTCGACAACTTAAACTTTTCTATATTTCTTCATATAAATGTCTATATTGTACAGGGATAATGGTAGTTGGGGCTAGTTCATCTGACGGATCAGGTACTAGTTAACTGCTCTAGTGGCAATCCGCAAAAACCTACTTCAAAATCACGTCCCTGGACATGATTTCGGGATACTGGTGTAAACTTCGACGAGTGCCGCTTAAGGTCTTACCATTCTATCGAGTCCCAGTCATATTTATCGGGTACCTAACGCGTCCGTTAGGATTTTTCTTCGTATCTGTTGATACGGATAAAAGTAGCAAACCGACGTCAGAGACGGCGCCACGCCTCACAGAATGGATCTGGGGTCTTACCTTCGCAAAGTTTTGCGGCATTCAGAAATTGATCGCAACTTCAGCATTCTGAGAATATATTGTCGAGTGCTTATTCGGCTGATGGAATGGCACATTTTATCGAGTCAAAGATGACTTATATTGCTCTCCCGATGGGAGTATATGCAGAGTTATTTATAACTCGAAATATACTCTTTTGCTCTTCTATCTTTCTTCTTTTCATTCTGTCTTTCTTTTTTATAATTTCATCGGGCACGCGAACAGCGTTCCCGATGGGAGTAGCCCCCGAGGCTACAGCCAAGGACTTGTGCTTGGTTGTAGGCTCCACGCTTTATGCCGCTATACTTTCTTTTTCTCCCGAAGTTTTATAATTTCTCGGGTGCGCGAACAGCGCTCCCGATGGGAGTAGCCCCCGAGGCTATGAACAAATATTTGTATTTAATCATAGGCTCACGCCATTTCTATTTTGTCTTTCTTGATCTTTTCATTTTTCCAAAATAGCCCCCGAGCATTTGACCAAAAACTTGTATTTGATCAAAGGCTCTCCAATATTTTTGCATGTCGCCTTTTGATGCAGCTGTTGAGTCGAATTTTTCTCTCTGCCAAGGTGACATTATTGCTGAGGATAGCCACGATTGTTAGTCCAAAAATCGCGAGAAGTTTTATCCCGCTGCCTTGCGGGCCCAATTTATCCATTATCTTGACACATCGTATAGGTGGGGGACACACGTCCTCCGCTTTTCCTGGCGCACGTACCGTAACTTCTCCAGTGTTAAAATACTTTTTTACCCTTGTTTCCACGTGGTTATCATCTGCCGCACACTTTTTCCATCCAACGGTCCGCCGCTTCACCGCACCTCTATATAAGATCTCCTTCTTCTTCCTCGAGCACTTCCGCTCGCGCCGTTCTCCTGCTCTCCTCTGCAAAACCTCCTCCTGCGCCCCTCAATTTCTTAAGCTTATCTTCTCCAAGCTGCATTCCTGCGCCATTGTTGATGCCACCGCGTCGATTGACCAGGCACAGCACGCCTGAATCATCAATGGCCGCCGCGGATCTGGGAAGCTCGGAGTGGGAAAGGTCCAAAATTTCCACCCAGGACATCAACCTCTTGAAGAAGCTGGGGATTAACAAGAAACCCAAGGCCTTGTGCTTCCCTAGTGAAGAAAGCTACCCAACTCCTCCAATGGGGTATCGGGTAAGCTTCGTCGACCATCTCATTCGCGGTCTTTCCGCCCCTATTCATCCTTTCCTCCGTGGATTGCTTTTTGTTTATGGTCTTCAACTTCACCATCTCACGCCCAACTCTATTCTCCATATCTCCATTTTCATCACCCTCTGCGAGGCCTTCCTTGGCGTTCAGCCTAACTGGGCGCTATGGAAGCGCATTTTCTTTTGTCGCCGCAATGGCTCTCCCAACATCGCCTATAATATAGGCGGCGTTGTTATTTCTGTTCGCCCCACAGTCGATTACTTCGACGTCAAATTTCCTGATTCAGTTCAAGGGTGGCGCAAGAAGTGGTTGTATATTCAGGAGGAGAACCATGGATGTGCTGAAGACAACATCCCTCCTTTCGATGGTGCCGAGAAAATGCTTCGCCGCCGTTCCTGGGATGCAGAGTCTACCGAGGAAGAAAAAACTTCGACAGAGGCCCTGATGACTCGCATCCATGAGTTGCAAAATACTCGCGGCAAAGAGTTGTCAGGTATCCAAATTACAGCGTATTTTCTTAGGACCGAGTGCAGCCTCTTCGGGCTCGCAAAACCCTCTCCGGAAGTATGCTGGCGACGAAGACGCGGATCGGTTGTCGGTGGATTTGGAGGTCAAGGATTTAGAAAAGCTTGTCCGAAAAATCTCTTCTCTCAGCAAAAAAGATTCTGTCCCTTCTTCTTGTCGTGTAAAACCGTACAGCGCTAGCAATGCGCTTCCCAAGGTAAACTTTGTCGATTGGCTTGTTATTGCCTTGCTATATTTTTTTTATAACTCCTTTTTTTTTGACATCTTCCCCTGTTTTTATATAGAACCATCCAAATCTTATCTCGCTTCCTCCCCTTCCTGAGGGTGGAGAAGTCGAGGAAAGGGCCGTTGTCAACGACGACAACCAAGATGCCCCTCTTTTGTGAATGAACCCGCAGATTCTCGAAAATCTGCGGCATCTGTTGAAAAAGAAGCTGCCTCTGAAGGTACTGCGTCGGCACAATCTCCTCCTCCTGCTGTTTCTCCAAAGAACAAAAGGAAAAGGAATGATGTCGAAGACTCCGGCACCTCCAAAGCCGAAGAAGCTGTTCCTTCTCATCAGAAGGAAGCTTATGATCCATACCTTGAGGCCCTCATCAGTTCGTAAGTCACCTCTTTTTTATTTTTATTTTTTACTCGAAATTTTTTCTCTATCTTGCTTTTTTATGCTGCCAGCATTTAATCGCAGTGATGATGAGGAAGAAGTACCAGCTTTTGATGTGGCTGCTCGAACGAGTACGTCACATACTCTAGTTGTTTCAGAGACGCCAGTTGAAGGAGAAGAATCCTCGCCTCCTCAACTAAACGTCGGTGCTTCTACTCCTCCTTCGAGCCCCCTTGTCCCTTCACCAAAAAGGGCAAGGGTTGAAACAATCCCGGAGCCTACTCTCCAACTGAGTAACTCCGCTAACCCTCTCTTGGACGATGTGAGTTCTTAATTTTCTTGTCACTGTCTATGTTTCCTCTGTTTGCTTCCTATATGCCATCATATTTTTCCCATACCGACATTTTCTTTTTTTTTAACCTTCTTTGATAGCCTATGATCAAAGAGCTCATTCGTATCGGTGCCCAATTCATTGGGTATCGTGAATATGCGAGTAAGACTGAAGGTAATGCCTTGCTGCTTCTTTTTGCCCTTGCCTTCTCATTCCTTTGTTGTCGATGTTTTTGAACTAAAATTAACTTTCTTGGCAGAAAAACTGACAGAGGCCAACGAGCGTGCCAATATACTTGCTAAAAAATTAAAGCAAAGTGAAGAGGCTCGTAAGAAGGCCGAATCAGATGCTATCCAAGCTAGAACAGAGGCTGACAAGGCCAAGGCCGACGCTGCTGGTGTCGAAGATCTTAGGAAGAGACTTCACGATGCCGAAACTTCGCTGAGCGAGCATATAACCGCACAATCTGCTCGCGAGGAAGCGATCATTAAGCGCGTAAGGTCGCAAAATCGTCGCTTTGTTAGTAAGTGTCTGAACCACTTCACATCCTTTCGACTTTCTTTCTTTCACTCGTTTATTGACCAATAAGTTCTTATCTTGACAGGTAAAACATCTCAAGAATTTGAACTTGAAGACCCCGACAACGATCCTCTTCTTGATGCCATTTCATTCCTTGAGTTTCATGGAACAGAAGCACGCGAAGGCATTGATCAAGCTAAATCCGGGTTGTCGTGACTCTTCCCCTATTTCTTCCCGAAAAAGGAGGAACCCGCGACTTTCCTTGCTCTTGCCAAGTGTTTTAATCCACCAGAAGATCTTGGACTAAAGATGCGCCAGGAGAACATGAAGGTTGCTGTTGAAAGCACTGTTGCCTTGGTTGCTGATAGCCAACAAACTGTCGACTGGGCAAAAGTAGGCGACACAGAGCAGATAGAACAGACAAGGTGGCGATCATTGATCAAGGCGGCAAAACCCAACACGAAGAAAATCCTGTCCTATCTCGGGATCAAGCCATCTTCGACTCCTAGCTCATCAAAGCCGGAGGTCTAGTTGAATGCCCCTTCTTTTTATTTTTCCTGTTTCTTTAGCTGTTGTCGCCATATGAGTTTTGGCGATAATTACCTTAGTGCTTTTGAAAAACTCCTTCTGTAATATCCATGTAAATTTCTTGAAGAGCAATGGAATTCTGTCTTGTGCAATCCTTTGATATTTGAATTTTCTTTTCCAGTTGATATTTGATAACTACTCTGCTGATCCCCATTCTGCCGATACTTCTCCCGCTTCTTCCTTCTCGAAGAAAACACTAGTCAACGATAACTTTGTCGACGATTCGTTGGGACAACATTTGTCGCAAGATTTGCCAGAATTGCGCCAACAACTCCAATATATGAAAAAACAAACTCTTGTGATGATGGAACAATCTCGATAGGCATCCGAGAGAGAGAATATTGCTCTTCAACAGGCAAAAGAAGCCATTGCTGCAAAGGATGCTGCTGTTGCTGAGGCTACCGAAGCTTCCTGTCGTTGCCTAATCGACGGTACCTCGGAGGAGGGATCCTCACGAGGGGGAGAAGAAGTAGGGGCCATAGGGCGGAGTGCACACGGGACGGTGGTACGCGATTTACCCAGCTTCGGAACACCTGCACGATGACAGGGCCTACTGCTGCTTGTCTGGAATTATCTGGGCGCTTTCGCGATGTTACAATGAGTTGTGGTTGTCCCTCTAGGGCTCCCGGGATCCGGCTTATAAAGGCGCACGGATCTAGGGTTTACATGGAGATTCCTAGCCGGATTACAGATAGCCTAACTACGGTACAATATCTTGCCGTGCACGTCACGGATCCGCCTTCCATATACGTCGTACTGGGATCCGGGTTCCTCATGGGCCTCCATGGATCCGGGTTACTCCTAATGTCGATACGGATCCGGCTTACCGATCCTCGGGCTGGACTTCTTCCTTCATGATCAACGGCAAGCCGGGCCGCCCGATGGGCCACATGCCTCATCACCATCTGTGGGCCACCCGGGCTTGCCGGATCTAGGCACCGTCGATGGTACACCCATGAAGTATACCCACAACAGTAGCCCCCAGAGTTCTCCGAGTTTCACCTGCAGTTTCCGCCTTGCTGGTTCATCACGATCTCCGGCAAACGTTGGTAACGCGGAGAAACTTGAAGAGCTCCAACTTCACATTTTCTTCCATCCTGCGGGACTTCATCCATCGACATTCCAAAGATCATTTCCGGGTTACTCCCTGCTCGCGAATGAGAACTAACTTATCCTCACGCAATTACCCGGAATCTTAAAAGACTCAAACGGTTCCGCCAATTCTGGCGCCATTTTCGCGCGATTTTTGCGGTAACTTATCTCTAGCCATTTTTACTGTTAGGGTTTGGGACACGTGTCGCGCATCCAACGGCGCGACGCTTGCGTTCCGACCACAGGATGCGGAGCACGAATCTTATCCCCTCAGCCTATAAATATCCGCCGTCGAGGCCCTTACCCTCATTCACCCCCCTTCTCACCTCTCTGCCGAGCGCCGCCCGTGAGCTCTTCCTCCGCCGTGCCGGAGCCTGCCGGAATAGTCGCCGGAGCATCACCGGAGCGAGTCCACCACCGTAGTGTTCTTCGTGTTCTTAACTCCGGCGAGCCACCGCGCGGAAAACTCGTCGCCGGCGACTCCGACCACCGCATACACCATTACAGTAAGTCTTTTGAGCTTCACTTTCGCGCCATAGTTGGTAGGGGTGAACTTGGGGAAGACAATGTGGGATCCGACTAAAGTAAGTTTCCGCCAAACTCTTTTTCTTCAGATGTCTTCAACGACTCCGCCTCCGACCTCGGAACCAATCATGGCGACCCCAATCTCCTCCGCCCCTCCTCCCTTCGTTCCAGTCAGGCTGGATCCTTCAAAGGATTCCGGCAAGGAGGCTGAGGGGACCTCTGCTCACCCGGAAAAAGCCTCCGGGGCGGGTCAAACGGAGCACCAGGCGGAAGAGGTCACAAAGAAGTCGAAAGCTCGGAAGCGAGATTCGAAGCTAAAGGAAAATGGTGGCCCCGTACCACAACCGAGATGGAGCTGAAGAACCTCGAGTCGGAGGGCTTTACGCAACCCGGAAGCTGGAGGTCAGTTCCAAATGAACTAGCTCCGGCTCCGAGGGACGACGAGATGGTGCTGACGAAGGCGCTGGTGGAGCGCGGATTTTCATTTCCGCCTTCGGACTTCTTCCTGGAGATTCTGAAGACGTATGGACTCCAACCCCACAACATATCTCCAAACAGCGTGCTTGCCATCGGCAACCACGTCACCCTCTGCGAAGGCCATCTCCGGGTAACCCCGAGATCTCTCTCGTTCCAATACTTTTTCTCGTTAAGAAGGAGAGGATCCGGCAATCCGCCGAACTCGCTACATGCGGATCCATCACCTTTATGATAGCCCGGGCCGCGTCTACCCCCCACCGACCGCCACGAATCCGCGAGGTACTGGTCCGGGGGTTTCTTCTATCTGAAGGACGTCTCCGACCCCGCGAGTGAAAAGAAACTTCCGCCTTTTAAGAACTGCCCCGCCACCGAGCTTCCGTCATGGACGCACTGCCCCCACTTCTCCGACTCGCCTCAACTGACCCGCGCCGTCGGGCGGATCCGCAAGCTTACGGAGGAGGGGCCGACGGGGAAGGATTTAACCCTTTCCTGGTTCACCAAGCGGATCCAGCCGCTGCAACACAGGGACCGCCTGATGTTTGAATACACAGGGCGCGATGATCCAATGCGCGCCACCAAAGACAATCTCTCCGCCGACGCCATCGACAAGAGGATCCGGGTCCTCATCAAGATCTCACGCGAACTCCATGTTCACGTATGCAACAAAGACATCTACACGAATGGATCCGGAACCACGGTATGTCGTCTTGACTTTGGTCTATTGTTTTTCTTCAAACTTTTTTGTCTGTGTCTAACTTTGCATTAGCTCGAGGCGCTTGAGGAAAACAAACTCAGAACTCTCCTCCGAGTCCCCTCCACCGGTAACGCGGATCCGGAAGCCGCATCGGAGGCGGAAGCTCCCGAGGCTTCCCGCCCCGCTAAGAGGAAGAAGCCAGCTCCTTCCAGCCCCCATGCGAAACGCGCCCGCGAAGTGCTCAGCATTGCGGCTACCCGGAAATTGGAGGCGGAAAAGAAGCGCCTCTCGCTGATTAATACCAGTAACAAGGGGCAGCCTGCCATCCAGCATTTCTTCAAGCCTTCCGGGTAAGCATCTACTTCCGAGACCCAAGTTCTGGTTTAACGCTCGCTCTTATACTTTTATGTTTTTCTCCGAAGCTCCGGAAGCCAGCCCCCCAAGGCCCCAAGGGTCCTCAAGAAGAGAGCCAGGCCATCTCCGGCTTCTTTTCCTATTACTCCTGAGGTTGAAGTTCCGCCCAAGGCTTCATCCGCCACCAGGCCGGATCCAAAGGATATCATGAACGTTGACGACCTTCCTGAAGATCCTGCTCATCATGGCGATTCCGCCAAGGGGACCTCCTCACCCGTTCCTCCGCCAGATCAGCCAAGCTCCACTTTCGCGGGGCCCACTGGAGAAGAACATGAGCAAAAGGCTAAGCTCCTCCAAGTTACCAACGCGACCCGAGTCAACCTCCAACCAACTCCGTCCCTCCAAAAGCTTACCCTTGCACAACGTCACGCGGAAGTTTCCGCCATGCTGAACAAGGTATGGGGAAAACCGGAGGAGGAGGTGGGTTATCTCGCCGAGCTGGAGGACAGCCTGAAAGAATTTTTCGCCAAGCACAAGGAAGTGCGGCAGGTAATACTAGCCCCCAAGCATTGGGTGATATGGTTCCGTACAACTTGTATTATCCGATGCTTTCCCAGAATGTACTTTAGACGGAAATTTAAAATTTTTATACCTCAAAGACTGAATTCCTCGCTAGCCCCCAAGATTTTAAATATCCGGCTAACTCCCTGCTGCTTCGCAGACCACGCGGAAATTGCACGAAGATCTGCGCATTCACGTGCTAGAGCAGATCACGGAGATCGAGGGGCTGCGCCAGAATGCGGAAAACAGCCAAAAGGCTATCCAGCTGCTTGAGACCCGCCTTAAAGGTACGAGATCCGGGTCTTCACTTTTTGTGCTTGTCATAGTTGTTCAGGATGCATAATATGTGCAACTTTCCCGCCTTCAGAAGAAACTGCCAAGCACTCCTCGTTTGATGAGCTTTCCGCCAAAGTCAAGGTGCTTGAGGCGGAGAACGAGTCCCTCAAAACCTTCATTCATGAATCCTCTAATAAGGAGACTGAGGCGAGGAAAAAAATCTCCGAGAAGCATGCCCGCGACCTGGCGGAGCTGAATGACAAACTGGAGAAAAGCCAGGGGCGCGTGATCTCCATAATATCCAAGAACAGAGTTCTGGAGGAGGAGGCGGAGGCTATTGACAAACTTATCTTCCGTAAGCATTTTTCCGTATCGTTGCTCCGACCATCTTGTATGATTCCTCTCTAACGGAACTGAACCTCTTTCTTCCACAGCAAGCCTTGGCTTTGAATGGTCAAAAGAGTCAAACCTTACGAGGACGGAGGCATACGATGAAGCGCGGATATCAATTGACGCGTTATTTGAAGCCTGTCGCGGAATCGCCACGGCTCGTCTCCGAAGAAGGCCAAAACCACGGTCATCGATACGATGACCAAACTTATGGGACCGGTGCCGGATTTCATCAAGGATCGGCGAAGTCTTCAGCACGCGGAGTCGCCTCCCTAGTCTTGGCCACCTGCAAGGCTCACTTCCCCTCGCTCAACCTGGCGAACGTTGCACGCGGAGCCCCCAAGGGTTCCGACATGGGCGCCCTCCTCGCGGAAACCGAAGGCTATGAACAGCTGTTTGTCAGGCGAGTGGATCACTCGTTCTGGTATAACAAGCACGATCTGCCCGAAGGATTTTCCGATGCGAGAGGAAGAAGCAGGTGAGCCGGAGTATTACGGGGAAGGATCCGGGTCAAGCGGCGAGCATTCGGAGGAAACTCGGTGACGACTCCGAAGCCGGATCCGGTGACGGCGACGACGGCTCCACCTACCGGCAATGCGAAGAGGAGGACTCCGAATAGAGTTCCTGTTTTACACAATGAAACAAGTTGCATCATTTTGGCCCCAGAGTGGGTTTGTAATAAGACTTAAATTCTTAAGTAGCTAGGAACAAAACGATTATGTATGGGGCGGAAACACTTATCCTGCTATCCGTTAATGTTATGTGCATGTTTCGTTTTATGTCGGAAAGCAAGTGCTGACTTCGCTGTTTTCCGGCTTGCCCGCTTGACCTTCCGCGAGCCGGAAGACCTTAGCCGGAACGCCGCTCGCCGGCGAGCGAAGCCCAATGGCAATCCGTCAATAACCGCGGAAACAAGCCCCCAAGCATAGGTGCCGGAAATCGCTACTAGGAATCCACGAGTTCGCAACAGACAACAACTTAATCGGAAAACTTAAGCTTACGTCCTGAAGGACGATTTTTGAAAATCACAACTTTTATACACGCCTAGGCGGAAAAATCCAGCTCTGCGGTTTTAGTCGGAAAACATACACGATCTAAAAATGAACAAGTAAAGGAGGTAAAAGACTCAAAGAGTGAACCATAAGCTTTATTTCATTGATCATGTATAGTATTGTTACAAGGTATGCAATTCTATGCTAAGTGTGGAAAGGACGTAGCTGTGCAATGTTCCAAGGGCGATCTGTCTCGTCGTAGATATCATCCGGATCCTCACGCTTGCGTTTCCGGCGCCAATTATCAGGTCTGTCCCTCAGCTCTCGGAAATCAACAAGGTAGTACGATCCGTTATGAAGCACTTTGCTAACGACGAAGGGTCCTTCCCATGGAGATTGCAACTTGTGATCTTTCACCTGGCGAAGGCGGAGAACCAGGTCTCCGGCCATGAACGAACGATTCCGGACTCGACGACTGTGATAACGTCGGAGCTTCTGCTGGTAGATGGCGGAACGCTGGTCAGCTAAATTCCGAGCTTCTTCGATCAGGTCCACGGATAGCTGTCTGGCCTCGTTAGCTGTTTCTTCATTATAGGCGGTAACTCGCGGCGAATCGTGGATGATGTCGGAGGGAATCACGGCTTCGGATCCGTATACCAGGAAGAATGGGGTAAACCCTGTTGACCTGTTAGGGGTAGTTCGTAAACTCCACAAGACAGCGTCCAACTCATCGGCCCAGGCTCCTGCTGCTCGTCGCGAGCGGTTCCTCGAGGCGTGGCTTGATTCCCGATAATATTAGACCGTTTGCCCTTTCAACTTGACCATTGGATTGTGGGTGAGCCACAGATGCGAGGTCCAATCGAATTCCCATTGTCTCACAATAATCCTTCAATTCTCCCTGAGCGAAGTTTGTGCCATTATCTGTGATTATGCTGTGTGGGATGCCGAATCTCATCACGAGGTTGCAGACGAATTTTAGTGCCATAGCACCATCGGCTTTTCTCACTGGCTTAGCCTCGATCCATTTGCTGAACTTGTCAACAGCGACCAGGAGGTATTCAAAACCGCCAGGAGATGATCTTTTTAATTTACCAACCATATCGAGCCCCCAGACCGCAAACGGCCAGGTGATAGGTATGGTCTTCAGCTCTTGGGCTGGAGCGTTTGGTTGAGTAGCGTAGTACTGACAACCTCGGCAGGTCTTGACTATCTTGTCAGCATCTTCTTTAGCTGTAAGCCAATAAAAGCCTAGCCGAAAAGCTTTTGCAACGAGTGACCTGGGGGCGGCATGGTGCCCGCAATCCCCTGCGTGGATCTCTCTGAGGATTTCAATGCCATCTTGATTGGAGACGCATTTAAGAAACACCCCTGTTGCGCTCCGTTTGTAGAGCTGTCCATCAACAATTGTGTAGGATCTTGCTCGCCTGATGATCTGGCGCGCGAGGACCTCGTCCTCCGGCAACTTCTGATCGATGAGGTAGTCCAGGAAAGGCTGTGTCCAAGCCGGAATGGTGGCCAACACCTCTCTGGCCGGAGACACTGCCACCTCTGGGTTTTCCGGGTTAGCGCCCTTCACCGAGGGTATCCGGAGGTGCTCCAGGAAGATTCCAGGCGGAATTGGCTTTCTGCCGGATCCGAGCTTGGATAGCATATCTGCCGCTGTGTTATCGTCTCTCCTGACGTACTTGACTTCGTATCCGAGGAAGCACTTGGCGATATCATCAACTTCGTCTCTGTAGGCTGCCATGACGGAGTTTCTGGCGTTCCATGTTCCGGCTACTTGTCGTGCCACCAGGTCGGAATCTCCACAGCATATGATGTGCTTGATCCCGATTTCCTTAGCGATGCGCAGACCGTGTAGTAGAGCCTCATATTCCGCCATGTTGTTGGTAGCTTCGAAGTGGATCTGCAGAACGTACTGCAGTTCTTCTCCGGTAGGGGACTTCAGGGTGACTCCGGCTCCTGAGCCTTGATGCTGCTTGGATCCATCGAAGTGCATGACCCATGTCTCTGGTTCCGGCTCCAGACTTGCATCCGGAGCTTCTGTCCAATCTGCAACGAAATCTGCCAAAACTTGGGATTTTACCGCAGTCCTTGGCTTGTAAGCGATGTCGAAGGCGGATAATTCAATGCCCCATTTAGCCGTACGTCCTATTGCGTCAGCGTTGTTGAGAATTGTTGACAACGGAGCCTTGCTCACAACTGTTACTGGGTGCTCTTGGAAGTAGTGTCTCAGCTTCCGGCTGCCTAGGAACACTCCATAAGCTAGCTTCTGAAAGTGAGGGTATCTTTGTTTTGACTCCGTTAGCACCTCGCTTATGTAGTAGACAGGTCTTTGGACGTCATATTCATGACCTTCTTCCTTTCGCTCCACCACGATGACGAGGCTGATGACTTTGTTGGTAGCTGCCAGATAAAGGAGCATTGGCTCTGACTCTGCTGGGGCTGCCAAGATAGGTGGGGAGGTAAGTATTTCCTTCAACCCTCGAAGAGCTTCGTCAGCTGCGTCGTCCCAGACAAATTTGTCTGTTTTCTTCAGCAACTTGTACATAGGTAGCGCCTTCTCGCCAAGACGGCTAACAAACCTACTGATTGCTGCGACGCAACCAGTTAGTCGTTGCACATCTTTGAGACAAGTTGGCCGTTTGATACACAGGATTGCCTTGATTTTTCCGGGTTAACCTCAATGCCTCCGTGAGAGACTATGAAGCCAAGGAGTTTTCCGGCTGGCACGCCAAAGACGCACTTCAGCGGATTCAACATCATCTTGTACCTGCGGAGGTTGTCGAAGGTTTACGTGAGGTCGCCGATCAAGTCGGATCCTTTCCGGGTCATGACCGCGATGTCGTCGACGTAGGCGTGCACGTTCGGCCGATTTGGTCCTTTAGGCACCGCTGCATCGTACGTTGGTAGGTGGCACTGCGTTTTCAAACCAAAAGGCATAGTAACATAGCGGTAAGTACCAAACGGGGTAATGAATGAAGTCGCCTTTTGGTCGGATTCCTTCATCCGGATCCGATGATACCGGAATACGCATCAAGAAAACACGGAAGTTCCGCCCCTGCCGTCGAATCAATGACTTGGTCAATGCGCAGCAAGGGGAACGGATCCTTCGGGCAATGCTTGTTCAAGCCGAGTAATCGATGCACATTCTTAGTATTTCAGTGTTCTTTTTGGGTACAAGGACGGGATTCGCGACCCAATCGGTGTGGATAACTTCTATTACAAAACCTGCTTCTAGTAACTTTGCTAATTCCATTCCTATGGCGCGGCGCTTCTTGTCTCCAAAGCGTCGCATAGCTTGCTTCACCGGTTTAGCTCCCGGATTTATGTTGAGGTAGTGCTCGGCGAGTTCCCTTGGTACTCCGGACATGTCAGAAGGTTGCCATGCGAAGATATCCATGTTAGCGCGGAGGAACTCGACGAGCGCGTCTTCCTATTTGGGGTCCATGTTGGCTCCGATCGAGACTTGCTTGCTAGGGTCATCTTCCTTGAAGTTGACTTTCTTGGTCTCTATCGCGGCCCCGAAGGAGTTTTACTGTTCGGAGATCTGCTTCTTGGTGGTTTGCATCTCGAGTCGGATCCACCGCGGCTCGTAGCCTTTCGGCTCTTCTCCGGATATGACGGACTGCGAAGGCGGCTTCGCCCAACTCGCACTCGTGAGCCTTTTTGTAGTCTCCGGTTACGGTGATCATACCATTAGGACCCGGAATCTTGAGCTTGTTGTAGATATAGCACGCTCTTGCGTGGAACTTGTGGTAGGTGGGCCTGCCGAAGATGACGTGGTAGGAGCTCTTGAAGGGCACAACTTCAAACGTGATCTTTTCTTCGCGGAAATTGTGAACATCGCCGAAGGCCACGGGAAGTGTGATGCTTGCCGAGGGAGTTCGCCTTCTTACCCGGAACCACGCCGTGAAACTCGGTGTTGCCTGTGTTTGAGCTGTTCCTTGGTGAGGTTCATCCGCTCCAGAGTCTCCAGGTACATGATGTTCAAGCTGGCTCCGCCATCCATGAGGCACTTGGAGAAGTCATACCCGTCTATGCGAGGACTTACAACCAAGGCGTAGTATTCTTTTGGCACAATGGCGGGATGGTCCTCCCTGTCAAATGTGCACGGAACTTCTGACCACCGACATCTCGCGGCACGGCGGGACCGTGGCGTTCAGGATCCGGGTAGCTGACTTTGTAGCGCGGATTGTTGGGGTTCCGAGGAAGGTGTGGTAAGCCCCCACGCTCTTTTTCTCGAAGGGGTTGGATTTACCTGCGGATCCGGCTTTGGGATCCGGCGAGTTATCATCCTCGTCCATCGCCTCGGAACTGTCCTCCTCCTTGTCCTTGTTCTTGCCCTTGCCTTCTTTGCCGCGTGGGCGGTGCTTCCGGGCTCGCTTGTATCCTGCTTCGGGTCGTTCTTTAGATCGTTGACCCACTTGCGGGTGTGAGTGGACTTCCACGTAGCCGGATCCAAGTGGGCCGGGCGAGGGCATGTCTCTATACTCCTCGTAGGTTTGCGGGGCGCGGGATCCGCCAGCCGTGACTTCGGTGCCATGCTGCCGACCCTGCCGGCTCCGCCTCCACGGCCGCGTCCTCTTCCGCCTCCCGAACCTCCGCGTTGAAACGCCATGGCGACCATGTCGGATCCGCCACTCTTACGGTCATCGGGGTTTTTGCGTTTATGGCCGCTTGTTGTTTCCGTTGTCACGGTTCTTCTTTTGTTGGTGCAAGGGGATTGCTGTAGCTGCTATATCACCGCCTGCGTCGTCATCGGCGGCGGTGTGGTCACTGGCAATGGAGATCATCTCATCCAAAGTCAGTTTATTGGCGTTAGCCATACATGTGAGCTTATGCCTCAGCAATCCTCCTCTCTGCAATCCACCAATGAAGGCGTACATGGCAGTGGTGTGGTCGATATTTCCGCACTCGTTCCTGCATGCCAACCATCGTGTGAGGAAGTTTCTTGAGGATTCTCCCTTCTTCTGGATACAAGCTTGTAAGTCGCTTGCCGTGGCAGGTCTTTTGTAGGTGCCTCTGAAGTGCTTCTCAAAAGCGGTCTTTAGGTCGAACCAGCAAAAGATGGAGTTTTTCTCGAGGTCACTGAGCCAGATCCGGGCTGGTCCTACAAGGTACAACTGGAGCATGCGGCAAGCGATATTAGGGGTTCCTCCGGCAAAGGTTACTGCATTATAGTAATCCTCAATCCAGGTATCCGGCCTTTCGGTGCCATCATAATGCTTCAGGTTTCCGGGTAGCTTGAGGGAGCTCCTTGGCTTTGGTTCCTCTCGAATCATCCTGCCAAAGCACTTCGGTCCGATGTAGTCGGTTCTGTATTCGTTGAGGCGTTCCCGCGCGTCGCGCGAACCGTGACGGGGGGACTTTGAGCGAGAGCGAGATCTCCGGCCACCGCCTCCGCCTCCACCTCCGCCGCCACCGCTAGGTGGTGGCGAGGAGACCTGCGAGGGGGCGATCCGACCTCTTGCTTCCGCCTCCGGATTCTCCCCGGCCCTCCCGGTGCCGGCTCCGGCTCCCGTGGCTGCCTTCGCCGTGGCGGCTGGCTGCCCTGGTCGTTCCGGCTCCGGCGGGGCGCCGGGTCGCGTTCCTCATTCCGGCTCCTCCTAGGCTCGGGCTCACGATCGTTGTTCTGATTCCGGCGAGGTTCCGGCGTGCGCTCCCTGCTCCTATTCCTTGAGGGCAGCACGTTGTCGCGGATAACAATTCCACCATGCCCCTGAGGCCTGGTGTTTCCGGCTGGACTACGGCGGCGAGGGGGACGCGGGTAACCATTAGGCGGAGGAGAAGCGTTGCGGTACTTGTCTCGTCCAGAGTACATTGCATGCTTTCCCTTTCTCGGATCTGACGGTGGCGTCTTTGATGGTATGGGGATCGGATTTGGGTGTTCCCTGGTTTTCCTTCTTCGTTCCGAGGATCCGGTTCGCGATTCGTCATCTCGACGGCGATCGTCGCAGGCGTCCTTCTGCGCAGTGGAGACGCAGTGCTCTGGGTTAGATTCTAACTTGCGCGAAGTGTCTGCCTTGCTCTGTTGTTTAACCGCTGAAGCGACGAGCGTGCGCAAGTAGTTGATGTCAATCTCCTCATCACTTTTCTTCAGGATCTCTGCAACTTTCGTCATATTGTCCTTTGGGGTTGCGAACGGCTGCTGATCCGTTGGAGTTGCGAAGGTGATCCTGCGGGGAGCTATCAACTCACGCCGGACCTTTTCTACCTCCCGATCAGCTTCAACGATCTTGTCTTCCCAATGCTTTCGGAGTTCCTTGACTTTCGCCAGTCCTTCGTCCACCTCCTCGCTCACGGCTGGATGAAGTCTTCCACAAAAGCTGCGGCATGCTTCCTTTCCTCCAAGCATGGCGGCTGCGGTGTCCTTAAACTTCTTGGCTGTGGCCAGCAGCTCCACTCTTTTAGCTTCTAAAGCTTCTAGGTCTTCGGGAGTGATGGGTTTGTTAAGAATATCCGAGCGATAAGCCGCATCCATGCTCGCTTGTGCGACCATCTCTTCGTGCGACAGGAGGCTCTCCGAGGAAGAATCCCTACGGAGCCGATCCCGCGACATCGGAGATCCGTGGTGAGATGGCTGGGGGTCGGATTGGGTGCCTGCCTCTTCTGATCCGTTTTCTCCGAGCGCCGCTACAGTTGCAAGTACCTGCTTTGGTTGGGCGGAATCGACTTCAGGCTGATCACCGTACGCATATTCCCTCATCTTGCGATCGAACTCTTCAGTGTCCATGGATGGGGTGTCGCCGGAAATTGGGCTTAAGTTCCCCAAAATTGACTCTTCAGCCGGAGTTCCGCTTTCTCCGACAGCCTCTTGCTGATCCGGAGCAGCGTTGTTTTCCGGGGCCTCGACCTGCTCTGGACCAGCTCCGGCTTCATGAGGGGCGGTTCCGGCGGTATGGGCCAAGAAGTGTACAAAGTGACACCTTTGCTTCTCTAACACCTGGGAGACCCAGGCGGATCTGCATTGGTCTTCCACCGTTATTTCTGCTCGGGGGCGGATTGGGTGGGTTTTGATTTTTCGGATCTAAGGCGGAATCTCCGCTAGGAAGTTCCTGCGTCTCGGATCGAATCTTCGCGGCTAGCGTCCCTGCTCAGCGGCGGTCGCGTCGGCGCTACTCTACCGGTGGGTTTCGTCGGAATCGACGGTTTCCCCGATGAAGATGTGTATGCCGCCAATCGGGACGATGGAGAGCTTGACAGGGTCGGTTTTAGCCGGAATCCAACACTCATCCGGAGGGACGATTGGCAGATTTCCGGCGTAAAGGACACGCCCCACAGCCGATGGTGTCGTCGTAGCTTCCCATGGCGGAACCCTCCCGGTTCCGGCCTCCGGACGCCGCAGGCCCCACGGTGGGCGCCAACCGTCGTTGCCTAATCGACGGTACCTCGGAGGAGGGATCCTCACGAGGGGAGAAGAAGTAGGGGCCATAGGGCGGAGTGCACACGGGACGGTGGTACGCGATTTACCCGGCTCGGAACACCCGCACGATGACGAGGGCCTCTCTGCTGCTTGTCCGGAATTATCCGGGCGCTTTCGCGATGTTACAATGAGTTGTGGTTGTCCCTCTAGGGCTCCCGGGATCCGGCTTATAAAGGCGCACGGATCTAGGGTTTACATGGAGAGTCCTAGCCGGATTACAGATAGCCTAACTACGGTACAATATCTTGCCGTGCACGTCACGGATCCGCCTTCCATATACGTCGTACTGGATCCGGGTTCCTCATGGGCCTCCATGGATCCGGGTTACTCCTAATGTCGATACGGATCCGGCTTACTGATCCTGGGCTGGACTTCTTCCTTCATGATCAACAGCAACTGGGCCGCCCGATGGGCCACATGCCTCATCACCATCTGTGGGCCACCCGGGCTTGCCGGATCTAGGCACTGTCGATGGTACACCCATGAAGTATACCCACAACACTTCCTCTCGAGAAAATTATATGCTTCAGCTAATGACTGATGCCAGCCTGGACATGACAGGTATATTTCCTATTTATAACCATGCTGGGTATTATTGCTGCTATTCTTCCTTCCTTGACAGTTTGTTTGCTGTACTAGGCTCATTTTTGGATACTGCTGCCGAGGATCAACGTGTTGAAACTCGAACCAATGTTTTGCTCAGACTGGCTGCACAACATGGTTCTAACTTTTGGGTCACTCCTGAGTGTACCTGCCAAATTGTCAGATTCCAAGATCGCGCGGGTCGAGTCCGTGACTTCCTTGACTTCGTACGAAGACTTTGTTTTTAGTTTATGGAACCATGTTCCCTCGCAACAAAATGCCGAAACTCTTCCTCGCATTAATGGAAAAGTTTCGAGATGCTCCTCGAATCCATGGCTTTGTGCGGGCTCAACTTTCTGCTTGGCGCAAGATTTGCTATGATGATGATAAAAATTTGCCACCCAAAATTGCCCTTGGATCAAATTGTTCCCACGTGCCTGGCTAATATGTCGAAGAAAAAGAGAAACGTAGGCAAGATTGATGATCTGGTGACTCCCGTAGCCGAAGATATGATGGATGAACTTCTTCGGATGGACGCTGAATTCTTCGTGAAGGGTAGCTATGCCGAGCATAGTACTCGTCCTTCCAATGAACGAATAACCCTCGACCATGTGCTAGGTATCCATTGAGGGTTATTTCCTTTTTCTTGCTGTAGTTTCGCCATTGATACGTCCTTGTAAACATGATCTATCTTGGAAAGCTGTCAATTCTGTAAGTATGTATTGTTTCTAGTTTTGATCGTCGAGCCCCCGAGCCTTTGGCCGGAGCGTATCTTGTTTTGTTATCCCGAAGATTTTTCTCTTATCGCGAGAAGGTGTATATATTTTGCTATCAATGGGCACGAGCCCCCGAGTGTCTTGGTGGTGACGTTCTATATTTTTGTTGCGAGGTTGTCAGACCAAAGCAATAACATTTTGTCGGGTACACTATATTTATAGTTGTTAGCTTCCGATGTTCTATTTGGCGAGGTATTCTTGAACCAAAGCGAAATATTTCGGTAAGTCTAGTTTATCTATAATGTATATATTTAGTAACTTGAAGGCATTGAGCCCCCGAGCGTGTCGAAAAATGAGAAGTATCTCCACTATCTTTATTATATTGCAGCGCCGCGAGCCCGCCTCATTAAAAACCTTTCCGGCCCCACTCGGTGCCCCGAAAAGGAAAAGAGTGCGTCTGAAAACTCGCGGGCGTTTCAGTACATTGTATTTTTACAAAGGAGGACTATATTTTAACTCTAAGCGTAGAACCGCCTAAGCTGCGCCACGTTCCAGGGATTTTTCTCGGGAACCCCTGTCTTCTTGTCCTTGATCCTGTACGCTCCTCCGTCGATGACTTCCGTGACGATGTAAGGTCCCAACCATGGGGACTCGAGCTTCTCTGTACTTTGCTGGTTGAGCCGTAGGACCAAATCGCCGACCTGGAAAGATCTCGGCCGCAATCGTCGATTGTGGTAGTTCTTCAGGTCTTGCTGGTACTTGGTAACTCGTGATAGTACTTCATCTCGAGCTTCATCGAGTGCATCCATACCGTCTCCCGAACTTTTCGTGATGTTTCTTCGTCATACTCTGTTACTCTTGGAGAATCGTGCTCTATTTCAATTGGTAGTACGGCTTCAGCTCCGTGGACGAGGAAGAACGGGGTTTCTTGTGTCGCCGTGTTTGGTGTTGTCCGGATGCTCCACAAAACACTTGGCAATTCTTCTGGCCAGGTATGTCGAGCCTTTTCAAGCGGTCCTAGCAGACGTTTTTTAATGCCATTGCAGATGATACCATTGTCTTTCTCGACTTGACCATTAGTTTGGGGATGTGCAACTGACGCGAAGTGCAATTTGATGCCTACTTCTGCACAATACGCCTTGAACTCCTTCGACGTAAAGTTGCTGCCATTATCTGTGACGATGCTGTGAGGTACTCCAAATCGAAAAACGATGCCTTTCACGAACTTTATTGCCGATGCTGCATCTGGTGAATTTATTGGCTTCGCTTCTACCCATTTGGTGAATTTGTCGACAGCAACCAACAGGTACTCGTATCCTCCTGGCGAAGCTTTGTGCAACTTGCCTACCATGTCGAGTCCCCATTGGAAAAAGGGCCACGACAATGGTATTGGCATTAGTTCTGCCGCCGGAGAGTGCGGTTTTGCGGCAAATCTCTGGCACGCGTCGCAAGTTCGTACTATCTCTTTTGCGTCCTCGATTGCTGTCAACCAGTAGAATCCTGCCCGAAAAACCTTGGCTGCGATAGCTCGACTGCTTGCGTGGTGACCACATATTCCTTCATGCACATCCTTTAGGATTATTCTTCCTTCTTCGGGTGTGACACACCTTTGTAAGACGCCTGAAATGCTTCGCTTATATAACTCCCCTTTGATCACTGTGAAAGCTTTGGATCGTCGAATAACTCTCCTTGCTGCAACTGGATCGTCGGGTATTTCCTTCCTGAGGATATACGATATGTACGCTTGCATCCAAGGGACTTCTATCATCATCACAAGTTTTTGGTCCTCTTCGTCCTCCACGATTTCTTTGAAAGACGCCGAAGTTTTTTCTTCTTTTGCTTTTTACGCATCTTCTTCGGCTTCGTTGATCTCTCCGCTATTTCTTCCCAAAATACGCCTGGCGGGATTGGAAGGCACTGTGACCCGATGTTTGCGAGGATGTCGGCTTCATCATTGCTCAATCTACTGATATGATTTACCTCGCATCCATCAAACGGCTTCTCAAGCTCATTGTACACCTCCTTGTATGCTATCATGCTATCATTGACTGCATCACATTGGTTCATAACTTGCTGAGCCACCAATTGTGAGTCGCCAAAGATTTTTAGTCGAGTTGCACCGCAAGCTTTCGCCATCTTCATCCCGTGTATAAGGGCTTCGTATTACGCTTCATTGTTGGATGCGTTTGGGAACGTCATCCGTAGGACATATTTTAACTTGTCGCCTTCGGGTGATATAAGTATCACTCCTGCGCCGGCTCCTTCTACTCTCTTGGATCCGTCGAAGTTCATGGTCCAAGTTCTCGACAAATACGGGGTCCCGTGTTTTGCGGCTCCATCCATTCTGCGATGAAGTCCGGCAAAACTTGCGACTTGATTGCCTTTCTTTTTCATACGTGATGTCCCGAGGGGAAAGTTCTATTCCCCAAAGGGAGATGCGCCCGTAGCTTCTGGATTGTTCGAGTATATTTGAGAGAGGTGCTTCATTGACTACTATTATCGGGTGTGCCGAAAAATAGTGGCGCAACTTTCTTGCTGTTGTAATCACTCCATATGCTAGTTTCTGGTACTGCGGGTACCGCTGTTTGGAAGGCGATAAAACTTCACTAATGAAATATACCGGCCTTTGCACTCCATGGAGTTTTCCTTCTTCTTCTCTTTCGACAACTAGCACCGTGCTAACCACCTGGGGTGTGGCTGCGATGTACAACAGGAGAGGTTCCTTTTCCTTCGGCGCCACCAGGACCGGTGGTGTCGAAATTGTGCGTTTCAGATCGTCGAAAGCTCTATCGGCTTCTTCGTTCCACTCGGAATTTCCCCCCTGCTTTATCAAGGCGTAGAACGGTAGTGCTTTTTCTCCCGACTCAGCGACGAATCTGCTCAAAGCTGCGACTCGCCCCGTTAATTGCTTGTATTTCTTTTAGCTTGGTTGGCTTCCTCATCGTTACGATGGCTTGTATTTTGTCGGGATTTGCTTCAATCCCTCTTGTTGAAACTAGGAACCCAAGAAGTTCTCCTGCCGGGACGCCAAAAGAGCACTTCGTCGGGTTCAGCTTGAGGCAGAATCTGTCGAGGTTATCAAAAGTTTCCTTGAGATCTTCGATCAGCGTTGTCCCCTTTTTTGACGTTATGACTACATCATCAATGTATACTTGCACATTTTTTCCAATCTGTGTCGCCAAACACTTCTGCATCATCCTCTGATACGTTGCTCCCGTGTTTTTCAAACCAAAAGGCATTGTTTTATAGCAAAACACTCCGTAAGGTGTGATGAACGCTGTTTTTACTTCATCTTCTTCTTTTAATCTAATCTGGTTATAACCAGAATATGCGTCCAGGAAGGAAACACGTTCGCATCCTGCCGTGGAGTCGATAATTTGGTCGATCATCGGGAGGGGAAAGTGATCCTTTGGACAATGTTTATTGAGACACGTAAAATCGACGCACATGCGAAGGACTTTAGTGTTTTTCTTCGGCACCAACACTGGATTTGCTACCCATGTGGCCTCCGTATGCAGCTCTTTGATAAAACCAGCTTCTCTTAGTCGATGGATTTCTGACAGCATAGCTTTGCGGTTTGGTTCCGAAAAACGTCGCAAAGGTTGTTTGATTGGTCTCGCTAGTGGATCCAAGTTTAGGTGGTGCTCGGCAAGTTCCCTGGGTACTCCTGGCATGTCAGCTGGACACCATGCGAAGATTTTCCAGTTCTCACGGAGGAACTCGATGAGCGCGCTTTCCTATGCGAGGTCCATGTCATTTGCGATGGATGTCGTCTTTTTTGGATCTGTCGGGTGAATCTGCACCTCCTTAGAATTTTTCTCGGTGTTGAAAGTTGATTCTTTATTTGGCCTTGCAACGTACGGCAGCACGTCGTAGTCGGTCATGAGCCTTGATGCCAAATACTCGGCTTGCATCCCGAAAGTTTCGACGATCGATGAAAATCCTTGTCACATTTATCGGCTAGGGCGAAGCTTCCTTTGATTGTGATTGGTCCCTTAGGTCCGGGCATCCTCCACAATAGGTACGTGTAATGTGGTACCGCCATAAATCTAGCATATGCTGGTCGTCCCAACAGAGCGTGGTATTGTGACGGGAAATCTACGACTTCAAACTCCAATTTCTCGATTCTATAATTTTCTCGGGTCCCAAACTGAACGTCGAGATTAATCTTCCCCAACGGATAGCTTGGCTTCTCTGGTGTGATGCCGTGGAATCTCGTGTCTGTTGGTTTCAAGTTTGCTAGGGATATGTTCATCTTCCTTAATGTATCTGCGTACATAAGGTTTAGGCTGCTGCCACCATCTATAAACACGCGAGATACGTCAAATCCTGCGATGACCGCTGGTAGTATGAGTGCTGACTGCCCTGGTCGAGGAACTTGCTGCGGATGGTCTGCTATAGTGAAGCCGATGTCTTGCCCTGACCAATTAAGGTACTCAACTGTTGGTGGAGGCATTTTCTCTGCCATGAACACCTATCGCGAGATTACTTTCTGAGTTCTATTGGATGGCCTTCCCTTCTGAATCATCGAGACCGCTCCATTAGAGTTGGGATCAACGTAAGGTGGTGGTGCAGGCGCCGCCGCTATTCTTAGCTGATGTCGATTGTCATTTGTTATCGCGGGAGGAGGTGGCAGGTGAACCTCACTTCTGGGTTCTCGAGGATTTCTTTGCGCTGCCTGAGCGTTAGCATGCCCTGCATATCTCAGCATTGCCTGGAAATTTCGACAATCCTTCTGCAGATGTCCCGACTGTCTTTTTCCGTTGCTGTCGAGGAAAAAGTGCATCTGACACGGCCCGTTCATCATTTCTTCGGGAGACACAAAAGGCCTTTGGAACCTTGGCCCGCTATTTTGCCTATTGTGTCGAGATTCATCTCTATTGTCGCCTCGTTGTTCATTACTTCTCTGGTAATCATCTCTGTTGTTTCCTCCGGCACTTGCTCGGAAACCAGCCGAGATTTGTCCTGGAGCATCATAACTCGAGTACTACCGAGGAAATCGTCGCCTTGGTTGATAATTTCGACCGCGGTCCTCCTCTGGCGACCTATGCCGTTTGTTGTGGACAGCATCTTCTCCATCTGCCCATCTGTTTGCTATTTCCATTAATGCAGATACTGTCTTTGGATTGGTTCTTCCCAAATCTTCGACAAAATCTCCACGCCTGATCCCTGCGACGAATGCATCTATTGCCCTCTCGTCAGATATATTTTCTGCCGAGTTTTTGATGATGTTCCACCTTTGGATATATTTTCTCATTGGCTCGTCTGGCTTCTGTCGACACGCCCGTAACTCCTCTAGAGACGCGGGTTTCTTGCAGGTGGACCGGAAATTCTTGACGAATATGTCCTCAAAGCTATCCCAGCTGTCGATAGACCACGGAGGGAGCTTTTGATCCAAGATCGTGCGGCTCCACTTAAATGCACTTGGATGCTTTGCATGGCTGTTGCCCTGGTCCCTCCAGTTAACTTCACCGTCTCGAGGTAATCAACTAGCCAATCCTCTGGATCTTGCAGGCCGTCGAATTTCTTGAAATTATCAGGCAACTTAAATCCCGAAGGGACTCGAGTTTTTCGTACTCTCCTTGTGAAACACGGCAAACCGCACATATCCTCATCGTTTAATTCTGGGGAATACCGATATTCCCTTCTGCTTTGCCGTGCGCTGTCTACCCTTACTTGTGCTGCCGTGTCTCTTGCTCCACTTGTTCCTTCGACATTTGCTGCTGCTACTGCCGCAGGTCGTGGACTATTTTGCCTTGCTGCTCCTTCTGGCGGTGTTGATGCAAACGCTGTTCCCATGGCTTCAGCTCCTGCCACTGCCATGTTGTACAATGCCTCCCTTGGATCTCCTGGAGGTGGCCTAGATGCAAGGATAAAGGCTTGTGTCGCCATATACCCAGCTTACCGGTGTCTTGGGGATAATATTCCCTCTTGTGTCTATCGACATAAAAGACATGTCGAGATTTTGAACCAGGTACTCTCTTTCTCCTTCGGGTATGTGTTGCAATCTTGACCTTGCTCCGTTCCGAGCTTCTCTGTGGCTATCTCCCGAAGTTCCAGATTGTCGACTTAACTCCGCCCTTCGCACGCTTGACGCGGAGGCTGCCTCCTTTCTTCTATTTAAAGCTTCTGTCTGTTTTTGCAATTCCCTTGCAGCTCGTGCGAGCCTATATTGATATGCTTGCAACTCTGCTGGCGTGGCTGTTGTAGCCATTGGTTCTGAGCCATCCATAGCTCTTGCGGCTCTATCCCATGCTGCCTGCGGAAGCTGAACTCTATCGCGAGGCTCAGGGCCGACGTATTTACTGCCTAGTCCTTGTCGCAGATTAGAAGGATCAATGTATGGATTTCCCAAATCGTCGAAAGCCTCAGATGTTTCCTCCTGGTCACGGCTTGGCTCTCCGATAACATAAATCTGATGATGCTTTGTATTCAGATCTATGTTGGGTTTGGTGACACCATCTTTTAGACTGGTGAAGACCTTGCCCATTGTAGTAGATTTGTCGATGAAGGCGTAGCCGTCGACACTTGCTTGAGCCATCGCTTATATAGGAGTCCGCAGATGACTCAAACGACATGTCGCTGAAGATCTTGGCGAGTTTTTCTCTTGCCCTAATGCTGATGAAGCGTGACGACGAAGTTTCTTCCTCTCCTGATTCGGTTGACGATGTATAACTTGAAAAATCGAAATCGACCGCCGATGATCCCGATGAAATCGGAATTTCGACACGATATGATCCTTCTTTTTTGACGCGAAAGTGAAACCTTCCGAACGTCATCTCCATAGGCTCCTCCAGATGTGCATATGCATCCAAACGGGAGGGTGGGTGAGGAACAAAATCGACAAGACCAGTTGCGATCTGTTTACCTCGATCCATTGCGTTGTTTGCGGTTGATGAAGTCGACGATCTTGAACGTGCCATCGAGATCGGATCCTTGACGCCTCTAATTCCCACAGACGGCGCCAATTGACAAGGTATTAACTTATCAATGCCTACGAGTTGTAGACTAGGGTTTATGTGGGGACCCCGGACTAGCTGTCCGAAATTCCCTGTTATGTATACAGTTCACGATCCCATGATCAGTGTGTCGTGAACACATAACCGAACTGATATCAAATTACACCATCCATTACAAAGCGGAATAAGAAAATTACAACATGGTCACCTGACCAATACTTACATAATAGCCTCGAAGGGCCTAACTAAACATCGGAGTAGCATCATCACTTCAACGAGCGCAGTACCCAAGTCATCTGCCATAACCCTACGAAGCAGGCGGCGGGAAGACGTTCCTAGCTCGCATAGACGTCGCCAACTCCTTCTTCATCCGTCGAACTCCTTCAAGTCTGGCCAAGTAAATAGCCGGGGACAAAGCCGTGAGTACATTTGAATTGTACTCGCAAACCATCAAGAAGGTGATAACAATTCTAACTAAAGAAGACAAGAGAGGAAGAGTAGTTTCTCTTGTGGATATAGCATGTGGAAGAGAAGAGATGTTTTTGGTGGAGATAGCATCCCAACTTCTCAATCGAAGGGGACACTCCAAGAATTTATCTAGGACATCTCTATATCTCTATTGAAGAAGAGTTCCTCTACATGAAAACACTAGGAAGGGTCACCCCATTTTGTTTCATTTTCCTCAACCATCTCCACATGGTCGGCACAACATCTTTCCCGTACCCTTCCGGTACTTCCAACACACGCATTTCCTTTGGAAATCATTTTCAAAACCAAAACTCGACACGGCTCGGTAACGGCCATCCCAACCGTCCATGACCGCGGACGCGGCTATTCGAATAGTTTTAACTCTGCGAGTGTGCGCACTTTCCCCACAAGAACCGATAAATCCGCCGGGATCATCCCCGGTTCGACATACAAAAGTATGCGAGGCTCGGATAATCAGTCATAGTCCTTCGCCTGTCTCCCTTGACAAGAGTCCTTCCCTGCGGGCTTACCCCTTCCCGGCACCCCGGCAGCATACCTCCTTTTGAGCGTATCTCCGGCGCCATGACGAAGACCCTCGATAGTCGTCCGGCTGCAAGTTAATGCGGTGTATTGCCTCCTTCGGAGCGCAACCCGGTGTCGAGAGGTCATCGTGACCCTCCTAGAGAGTTGTGAAGGTGTCTCAAGTCAATTTCAACAAACTACAGACTAAGCCCGTACCCACTTTGGATAATGTGGTTGCGCTGTGTAATTGTTCCGGGCGAATACAAAGAACCATGTGTCGTTTTTCTCAAAAATCCAAGTCACACCCACACTTTCCTCTTTCCAACCATCTTTGTCAAGATCCTTTTCTTTCATAAACCATACGCTTGGGTAAGGTTGCCTCACCCAAGGTTTTCATAAACATTTACAACAAGGTAAACCTTGAGGGGTTCCCAACCTATAGTTTCATGAGTTGAACTAGTATTGCACTACGGCCGAGATGAGAGTCATCCCGCCATAGATGAGGTATAAAGGGGTAGTGGAGTGGATCATACTTGCTTAAGGTAAGCATGTATTATGACAACACAAGGAGGAATATACTCTCAGGTTTGTGGTGCTAACTACACAACTTAGATAGTGGAGTGTCACTATCCAACATATTCTCCAAGATGGTACACGGCATACTCCTCTCAAGTTGAGAATACACCAAGATCATGACATTGATACCTCTATACTACAAAGGGGGTGGGTGTGGTGTAAGTTACTATCTTGAGATGGAACATGCTCAAGTTGAGCATACAAGATAACCAAGTGGGATAGCACGGCCATGTTACCATGCATCCCATAACACAAGGACAAATAGTGGAGCATCACCACTAGTGAGTACCCCACTTGCAATCACACATAGATGACATAAATAGAGATAATAACACACATAGAATGAAGGTGCTTTGAACATCAACAAATGACATCCAACTAGACACCGGATCAGAGATCAAAAGATGGCTTGCCTTGGCTTATTTGTCCCCGGACTTCTTCAGCTCCATCAATATAAGAATCCCAATAACATAAATAAAATCCTCGTCCGATTCCACTTCTTCTTCTTCTCCGGAATTGTTCGCATCTATCGCCGGAAAATATAAAAGGAACACAATCAATCATATAGCATCAACAAAACAAACATGCAACACTCAAAAATCAATAGCTAACCACTTTACTAAGGGCTAATATATGAAATACTTATAGATACTACAAAGCAACTAAAAGAAAACCCCATTTATTTACCTAGTGAAGGTATGAGAGTGCCACGACTTAGCAATTGCCTCTCTAGATATCACCATGGCACAACTAAGTATCCCCTGGTAGATAACATCATAAAGAGGACAAGAGCATTAGTTTGGCATCACAAACATTCACAATACATTTTCAAACATTTTTGGAAAAGTAGAAAACAGTTTTCCTAACATAATTTGTTCCCATAACACTACAACCAAAATAGGAAGCAAACCATAATCCACATCATTTGAAAACTCAAGCTAAACAAAAGAGCTAATGTTAAGTTGCAGAGGTTTTGCTTTGCAAGCATAAAACAATGGTTGCCCATCTCTACCAAAAAGAGTTGGTCAAGGATTTTAAATAAACCGAAAGGTTTTGCTTCAACAATGCATGTCACACATAAACATTACTAACAGTAACAAATATGTACGAACAGAGACTAATACTATTTTTCCTATATAGCCAGTACTAATACAAGACTAACCCAATTGGAATCACCCAAAAATATTTAACCTACAATTTTAGGAATTTCTTTGAATCTGACTGTACAGAAAACAAGATCTGTAAGCCATAAATCGTAGAAAAATCCTAAAAATATGAGGCTACTGGCATTTGAAAGATATTTAAACATAGATGCATACACAATTGGATTTGGGTTCAAATTGTTTCTGAAACTCTCACAAATGGATTGACAAGATTACTGCATGTCTATACCATTTGCTTCACCTCTGGAGTTACAGAATAGATAAAGGTTTGAAACTTGTTTGAGATGATTAAGAAAACATTCAGTAATCCTACAGAAGTGGAATCACTCAATTAGGTTCAAAAATGGATTTGTGATGAATTAAAAGCTAACAGCCATGTCTGCAGAACATACAGAACAAGTTTAATTCATCAAAAATCATACACAAATCATAAAAATATGAGGTCTGCTGCATCTGAAAGGTATTGAAGAGGTGGTTCTTACCCAGTTGGTTTCATTCAAAAATTCGTCTCCAAGCTCCTGGTTTAATTCGAAAAAGTCAGATCTGACCAGATTTTGATCTGTGAACCATTTCAGTTTCCGGAGGTCAATCGAAGTGAAACCACCGCCAAAATGAAGGTACTGAAGAGGGCTTTCACCCACAGTTGAGTTTGCTCAAAAAGGTTTTGTAAAACGGGAGAAATATAACAAACAGTGATTCTGCATGTTTTCAGGACTTTATTTACCATGCAAAATCCGTAATGAATTTGAGGATGAGACCAACGCCAAGTTGTAGATCTTTTAAATACCTATCTGCGGAACTTTGAATCACTCGATTTGGATCTGCACACGAGATTTGGCGGATTTTACAAGTTCGTACCAGAATCTGAAACAGCAAGATACAGAAATTACTGCAAGGTTTTGGACGAACTTTGCTCAAGAACTTCAGATCTGAGGATAGCTCAAGCTTCTCCATGCTTGGACCAACATGCACCTGCATCAAGATCCAATCTTAGCAATGGAGGAAGAGGAAGAGGAGAGAAAACCATCTAGGGTTGGGGAGAAGAGAGGGAGAGGGAAGCTCTCATGGTGAGGGGAAGCTTGAGGAAGGAGGGAGTTGCATCTTGGAGAGGTTTTCATGGCCATGGCCGGCCATGGTTGCTAGGAGGAGCAGCATTTCGTGGTGGAGGAGAGGAGGAGAGTGTGAGGGAGTGGAGAGTGAAGAAAATGAGCAAAGGGGGAGGTGGTGGCTGGCCAAGGGGTATTTATAGAGGGAGAGGGGTGGCTGCCTCCTTTTTCATTGGCCAAGGAAGGTGGCTGCCCATTTATTGATTGGAGTAGTTGGGAGGCAATGCTTGCAAGAGAAGAAAGTGAGGAGAAACATGGCTGGCCGAAATTGTCATGGCCGGCTCCATTCTTGCCAAGCACAAGTGAGCAATGTGAGAGAAAGGCACAACATCAATATGTATAGACAAGGTATGATGTTGAGAAGATAATATCAAAGAGTGACTTTGATAATGATAAAAATAGGAGTAGATACATATAGATAAAAATAAGTATGAAGGTGACATGTGCCATGTGCCATGAGAATAATCTCCACCACTTTGGTTGAGACCAACTTAGGATGAAGATAGTTCCCAAGGTATAGTTGATGATTAGAGGTTTACATTAGAATTCAAAATTGAAAGAATTGGGATTCACCACATGGAACAATGCATGAGCATGCCAAGGTAGATGGGTGGTGATGGTGGTTTAGTCAATGATAGAGCAAGATTAAGAGAGATGGTGAGTGAAGTATTCATGTACTCACAAGGATGAATATATTGACATAAATCATCAATTCATGAGGTCAAGGCAATGATGGAAAAGAATAGAGGAGTGAGATAGATATGATGAAATATAAGATGTGCAAGTGTTGCCATTCGAAATAGAATTTATTTGAAAAGTACTTGAAACACCTCAATTGTCTAGGGACAATTGGGAATGAACTCAAGTGGAATGGCATTTGAAAACGTTGAGAGAAAACTAGTTGGAACATAGGAGCTCAAAATATTCTACTTACTTTCTCAAGTTAGGTAGAGTTTTTCTCAAATGTAAAATAATCAAGAGGGAAACAAGAAATGGTATAGGTACCATAAACAAGCTTTTTGTTAAAACAAAGCAAAATATAAATAATGTTTTATAAATCAATACTTGGTAGAAATGGGATGAAAAACAAAACCCATTTCAGTTCCTTGTTTTCTTTGAAGAGAAATCTTGGAAAGTTTTAATAAAACTAGAAGTAGTTTTGTGATCAAAACTAGAGTAGGAAAAGCTGTAGGATTTTTGAGGAGGGAAACTAATTTAGGGAGGAGTGTTCTCAAGGGTAGATGGTGGCTACAAAATGTATCCATCATTCCCACTCTTGGTTTTGTGAAGATTAAACTTGAATAAAAACAAGAGGTAAAAGTGAAGGAAGTGATCTAGAGTTGAATCATTGGATAGGGTATAAGATCAGGTTGAATATAAGTGATGCAAGGGTAGAATGAGACATGCAGGATGTGGAAATTGTAGAGGGAGATGCTCAGATGAGATCCATGCATTGAGATCACCAAGTTGTGAATTAAGGATGATTGAGCTATCTTGTACCACAAAGAGAAAAATCAAGATGGCACACTCATGTTGTCATCAGGAGAGAGGTTTTGATGTAGTAAGAAGGAAAACAATTCTTCCTAAGCCACACATGTGTTTTATTTGGTGAGTTGCTTGTTTAACCACTAGGGGTGTCGTTCTATGAGGTACCTCAAGACAAAACTCAACAAGCAAATCAAGACAATACATCTACCAACAGATCAAGGCAATTCATCATAGCAAACAGATCAAGGCAATTCATCTTAAGTAGTCTATAGAAAAAGTTTTTGTTCCCCCTGATTTTTGAAATAAGGACAACTAATCAAGGTTGAAAAAGTTGGGGTGTTACAGATCTTCCACCCTTAAAATAATCTCGTCTCGAGATTACTGAGTGTAGAACTAGAGGGGTTATAAAGTTTAACCAAAGTCAGATTTCATTCTTCTGTAGATGTGCCGTTGTAGAGAAAGTCGTTTGCTTCATCTTCTGGGAGACATGTTGGATTTCGGCCGATGGCGAGCTTCATGAAGAGGTTGACTACTCCATGCAGGTGTTGGATCTGTAGCTTCTTCACGATCCTGGCGGAGGTTCAAGGCTGTGGGAGGGTTAGTGCACCCAACGGTGCTTGAGCAGGGCTGAAAACCCTTTTAGAGTTAGCTTGATTTTAGTGGAAGACGAAGTCTTCCACCCTTAAGATTTTTCATCGGGTTCTCGGAAAAACTCGGAGCTTACGCCTTGTAGTTCGTGCGGGGCTTCGGAAGAAGTCATCGGTCTTCCTTGTTCAGCTGAAGAATCTTCGGGGGCGACGTGCGGACCACCACTTCAAGAGGCACTCACGGTGTTAAGCTGAACCATATGGGACGCGCGGCGAGTTAGAAAGTTGAAGAAACGCCTGGTTGGTACCCATATGAAGCAGCAACGAGGGGTCGTTGAAGACAATCTTCAGCTTGAGGGTCAGTGCTGATTTCAGTAACAACTAAGAAGTTAGCGGGTAAACTACGCCTAAAGTCTTGAGTCTTGGAGTATCTTCAGAAGCTTCATTTGATGAGGACCAGATGAACCATGTGATGTAGCTCGCCTTTGACGCTATTGTTCTCTCAACTTGTTAGACGGTGTGTTCGAGGGTAGTTTCAAAAAGATATCCTCGCGGTTAGCGCGAGTATACTCCAAGGTTAGACCAAGTTAGCATGTCTTCTCGTAGAGGTGCAGTCACTCTTGAAGGTAGGGCTTCTTCTTTTTGGCGTAGTGGAGATGCTCCAGCTGACCTTGAAGGAAGTCAGCGTAGATAGGGGTCGGGTTAGTTTTCTTGACAGTTGAAAAACAACTTCCAACGGGTTTAGAGTTAGAGTCTTTCGTTAGTCTACCCAATTTAACTAATAGTTAGCAATACATCGGCGAGGCAAACTTTAATCCTATCATTGCTTGTGACACCCATACAACCATAACCAGAGACACAATACCACTAACAGAAGCTACTGGTATTTTTCATAGATGCACAGTAACAAAACAAGATCAACACAATTGGAATCATTCAAAAATATTTATTTTTCAATTTTTGAAACTCAAAATACTAACCAGAAACAGTGATCAAGTTTTATTTATTAAAAATCGCAAAAAAATCCTAAAAATACAAGGTCAGTGGCGTCTGAAAGATAATTTCATACTGGTTCTAGTGCAATTGGAATCACATCAATCGGAGCTACCAAACTATTTTTATTAGCAAAACAGTACACTCGCAGATTTCCATTTTTAATTTCTGTTTCACAAATTTCAAACAATTAAAAAGGGCGGAAACGTCTAAATAGCAAGACATACATGCACACAGCAAATAGATACAAACATTCAAGGCAGCACACGAGGGAACTACAAGCAATCAGCACACCAAACATGATACTCTAAGTACCCAGAAACTCCTAATGCGCGGGGTAGCTCAATCAAAACGATTGAGTTTGTCCTATCCATCCTATTGGTTTGGGGCTGGTCACATATGTCGATGTCTTCATATTGCTGGCATCGACTTCAATAGGGATTCTTGTAACAGTTGGTGGTGATGCAGGCCTGATGTCGACTCGTCGATGTTGAGGTGGAGGCGAAAACTGCGTAGATCTTCTAGTCTCAACATCCGGGGACATGAGGTCTTCGAGAGGGGTAGGCTGTTGAGGAACTCCCAAAGTCGACAACTTCGGTGGCTGGCCTAAAAATTACTAGTCAAAAACTGAGGACTTGATCCCAGATGACTGCAAAAAGGTGCAAGTCCATGGAGGAACAAGGTCAGCTCCTTGACAAAATTGGCGACAACCAAAGACATGCTCTTCCTGTCCCTTTATGTGTACTTCTAAGTCGACATCCAATCTTCAATAGCTGCAATGGGAGGTACTTGCCTCTTCATGAGGGATTGATTGGTTTTTGAGTTCGAGTCTCCGGTCTGAGTTGGGGACATCGTCCAATATGTAGGTTTGAAGTGGATGAGACAATAGAGCAAGAATTTTCAAACCTTTTTATAAAGCGGAGAGATAAGAATTTAGAAGCTTTGAGTAAATAAGAGGAGTAGAAGCTATACTTCCGATTAAAGAAACAATTTGTTTCATAAATAGTTTTCTCCAAGTATTTGTTTCCTAACTAACGTCCATGCTAACTAAGGTCTCCTACAGTCAGGATAGCTCTGATACCGGCTCTGTGGGGACCCCGGACTAGCTGTCCGAAATTCCCTGTTATGTATACGAGTTCACGATCCCATGATCAGTGTGTCGTGAACACATAACCGAACTGATATCAAATTACACCATCCATTACAAAGCGGAATAAGAAAATTACAACATGGTCACCTGACCAATACTTACATAATAGCCTCGAAGGGCCTAACTAAACATCAGAGTAGCATCATCACTTCAGCAGCGCAGTACCCAAGTCATCTGCCATAACCCTACAGGCAACTGACTGGGAAGACGTTCCTAGCTCGCATAGACGTCGCCAACTCCTTCTTCATCTGTCGAACTCCTTCAAGTCTGGCTAAGTAAATAGCCAGGGACAAAGCCGTGAGTACATTTGAATTGTACTCGCAAACCATCAAGAAGGTGATAACAATTCTAACTAAAGAAGACAAGAGAGGAAGAGTAGTTTCTCTTGTGGATATAGCATGTGGAAGAGAAGAGATGTTTTTGGTGGAGATAGCATCCCAACTTCTCAATCGAAGGGGACACTCCAAGAATTTATCTAGGACATCTCTATATCTCTATTGAAGAAGAGTTCCTCTACATGAAAACACTAGGAAGGGTCACCCCATTTTGTTTCATTTTCCTCAACCATCTCCACATGGTCGGCACAACATCTTTCCCGTACCCTTCCGGTACTTCCAACACACGCATTTCCTTTGGAAATCATTTTCAAAACCAAAACTCGACACAGCTCGGTAACGGCCATCCCAACCGTCCATGACCGCGGACGCGGCTATTCGAATAGTTTTAACTCTGCGAGTGTGCGCACTTTCCCCACAAGAACCGATAAATCCGCCGGGATCATCCCCGATTCGACATACAAAAGTATGCGAGGCTCGGATAATCAGTCATAGTCCTTCGCCTGTCTCCCTTGACAAGAGTCCTTCCCTGCGGGCTTACCCCTTCCCGGCACCCCGGCAGCATACCTCCTTTTGAGCGTATCTCCGGCGCCATGACGAGAAGACCCTCGGTAATCGTCCGGCTGCAAGTTAATGCGGTGTATTGCCTCCTTCGGAGCGCAACCCGGTGTCGAAGGTCATCGTGACCCTCCTAGAGAGTTGTGAAGGTGTCTCAAGTCAATTTCAACAAACTACGGACTAAGCCCGTACCCACTTTGGATAATGTGGTTGCGCTGTGTAATTGTTCCGAGGCGAATACAAAGAACCATGTGTCGTTTTTCTCAAAAATCCAAGTCACACCCACACTTTCCTCTTTCCAACCATCTTTGTCAAGATCCTTTTCTTTCATAAACCATACGCTTGGGTAAGGTTGCCTCACCCAAGGTTTTCATAAACATTTACAACAAGGTAAACCTTGAGGGGTTCCCAACCTATAGTTTCATGAGTTGAACTAGTATTGCACTACGGCCGAGATGAGAGTCATCCCGCCATAGATGAGGTATAAAGGGGTAGTGGAGTGGATCATACTGGCTTAAGGTAAGCATGTATTATGACAACACAAGGAGGAATATACTCTCAGGTTTGTGGTGCTAACTACACAACTTAGATAGTGGAGTGTCACTATCCAACATATTCTCCAAGATGGTACACGGCATACTCCTCTCAAGTTGAGAATACACCAAGATCATGACATTGATACCTCTATACTACAAAGGGGGTGGGTGTGGTGTAAGTTACTATCTTGAGATGGAACATGCTCAAGTTGAGCATACAAGATAACCAAGTGGGATAGCACGGCCATGTTACCATGCATCCCATAACACAAGGACAAATAGTGGAGCATCACCACTAGTGAGTACCCCACTTGCAATCACACATAGATGACATAAATAGAGATAATAACACACATAGAATGAAGGTGCTTTGAACATCAACAAATGACATCCAACTAGACACCGGATCAGAGATCAAAAGATGGCTTGCCTTGGCTTATTTGTCCCCGGACTTCTTCAGCTCCATCAATATAAGAATCCCAATAACATAAATAAAATCCTCGTCGATTCCACTTCTTCTTCTTCTCCGGAATTGTTCGCATCTATCGCCGGAAAATATAAAAGGAACACAATCAATCATATAGCATCAACAAAACAAACATGAAACACTCAAAAATCAATAGCTAACCACTTTACTAAGGGCTAATATATGAAATACTTATAGATACTACAAAGCAACTAAAAGAAAACCCCATTTATTTACCTAGTGAAGGTATGAGAGTGCCACGACTTAGCAATTGCCTCTCTAGATATCACCATGGCACAACTAAGTATCCCCTGGTAGATAACATCATAAAGAGGACAAGAGCATTAGTTTGGCATCACAAACATTCACAATACATTTTCAAACATTTTTGGAAAAGTAGAAAACAGTTTTCCTAACATAATTTGTTCCCATAACACTACAACCAAAATAGGAAGCAAACCATAATCCACATCATTTGAAAACTCAAGCTAAACAAAAGAGCTAATGTTAAGTTGCAGAGGTTTTGCTTTGCAAGCATAAAACAATGGTTGCCCATCTCTACCAAAAAGAGTTGGTCAAGGATTTTAAATAAACCGAAATGTTTTGCTTCAACAATGCATGTCACACATAAACATTACTAACAGTAATAAATATGTACGAACAGAGACTAATACTATTTTTTCTATATAGCCAGTACTAATACAAGACTAACCCAATTGGAATCACCCAAAAATATTTAACCTACAATTTTAGGAATTTCTTTGAATCTGACTGTACAGAAAACAAGATCTGTAAGCCATAAATCGTAGAAAAATCCTAAAAATATGAGGCTACTGGCATTTGAAAGATATTTAAACATAGATGCATACACAATTGGATTTGGGTTCAAATTGTTTCTGAAACTCTCACAAATGGATTGACAAGATTACTGCATGTCTATACCATTTGCTTCACCTCTGGAGTTACAGAATAGATAAAGGTTTGAAACTTGTTTGAGATGATTAAGAAAACATTCAGTAATCCTACAGAAGTGGAATCACTCAATTAGGTTCAAAAATGGATTTTTGATGAATTAAAAGCTAACAGCCATGTCTGCAGAACATACAGAACAAGTTTAATTCATCAAAAATCATACACAAATCATAAAAATATGAGGTCTGCTGCATCTGAAAGGTATTGAAGAGGTGGTTCTTACCCAGTTGGTTTCATTCAAAAATTCGTCTCCAAGCTCCTGGTTTAATTCGACAAAGTCAGATCTGACCAGATTTTGATCTGTGAACCATTTCAGTTTCCGGAGGTCAATCGAAGTGAAACCACCGCCAAAATGAAGGTACTGAAGAGGGCTTTCACCCACAGTTGAGTTTGCTCAAAAAGGTTTTGTAAAACGGGAGAAATATAACAAACAGTGATTCTGCATGTTTTCAGGACTTTATTTACCATGCAAAATCCGTAATGAATTTGAGGATGAGACCAACGCCAAGTTGTAGATCTTTTAAATACCTATCTGCGGAACTTTGAATCACTCGATTTGGATCTGCACACGAGATTTGGCGGATTTTACAAGTTCGTACCAGAATCTGAAACAGCAAGATACAGAAATTACTGCAAGGTTTTGGACGAACTTTGCTCAAGAACTTCAGATCTGAGGATAGCTCAAGCTTCTCCATGCTTGGACCAACATGCACCTGCATCAAGATCCAATCTTAGCAATGGAGGAAGAGGAAGAGGAGAGAAAACCATCTAGGGTTGGGGAGAAGAGAGGGAGAGGGAAGCTCTCATGGTGAGGGGAAGCTTGAGGAAGGAGGGAGTTGCATCTTGGAGAGGTTTTCATGGCCATGGCCGGCCATGGTTGCTAGGAGGAGCAGCATTTCGTGGTGGAGGAGAGGAGGAGAGTGTGAGGGAGTGGAGAGTGAAGAAAATGAGCAAAGGGGGAGGTGGTGGCTGGCCAAGGGGGTATTTATAGAGGGAGAGGGGTGGCTGCCTCCTTTTTCATTGGCCAAGGAAGGTGGCTGCCCATTTATTGATTGGAGTAGTTGGGAGGCAATGCTTGCAAGAGAAGAAAGTGAGGAGAAACATGGCTGGCCGAAATTGTCATGGCCGGCTCCATTCTTGCCAAGCACAAGTGAGCAATGTGAGAGAAAGGCACAACATCAATATGTATAGACAAGGTATGATGTTGAGAAGATAATATCAAAGAGTGACTTTGATAATGATAAAAAATAGGAGTAGATACATATAGATAAAAATGAGTATGAAGGTGACATGTGCCATGTGCCATGAGAATAATCTCCACCACTTTGGTTGAGACCAACTTAGGATGAAGATAGTTCCCAAGGTATAGTTGATGATTAGAGGTTTACATTAGAATTCAAAATTGAAAGAATTGGGATTCACCACATGGAACAATGCATGAGCATGCCAAGGTAGATGGGTGGTGATGGTGGTTTAGTCAATGATAGAGCAAGATTAAGAGAGATGGTGAGTGAAGTATTCATGTACTCACAAGGATGAATATATTGACATAAATCATCAATTCATGAGGTCAAGGCAATGATGGAAAAGAATAGAGGAGTGAGATAGATATGATGAAATATAAGATGTGCAAGTGTTGCCATTCGAAATAGAATTTATTTGAAAAGTACTTGAAACACCTCAATTGTCTAGGGACAATTGGGAATGAACTCAAGTGGAATGGCATTTGAAAACGTTGAGAGAAAACTAGTTGGAACATAGGAGCTCAAAATATTCTACTTACTTTCTCAACTTAGGTAGAGTTTTTCTCAAATGTAAAATAATCAAGAGGGAAACAAGAAATGGTATAGGTACCATAAACAAGCTTTTTGTTAAAACAAAGCAAAATATAAATAATGTTTTATAAATCAATACTTGGTAGAAATGGGATGAAAAACAAAACCCATTTCAGTTCCTTGTTTTCTTTGAAGAGAAATCTTGGAAAGTTTTAATAAAACTAGAAGTAGTTTTGTGATCAAAACTAGAGTAGGAAAACTGTAGGATTTTTGAGGAGGGAAACTAATTTAGGGAGGAGTGTTCTCAAGGGTAGATGGTGGCTACAAAATGTATCCATCATTCCCACTCTTGGTTTTGTGAAGATTAAACTTGAATAAAAACAAGAGGTAAAAGTGAAGGAAGTGATCTAGAGTTGAATCATTGGATAGGGTATAAGATCAGGTTGAATATAAGTGATGCAAGGGTAGAATGAGACATGCAGGATGTGGAAATTGTAGAGGGAGATGCTCAGATGAGATCCATGCATTGAGATCACCAAGTTGTGAATTAAGGATGATTGAGCTATCTTGTACCACAAAGAGAAAAATCAAGATGGCACACTCATGTTGTCATCAGGAGAGAGGTTTTGATGTAGTAAGAAAGAAAACAATTCTTCCTAAGCCACACATGTGTTTTATTTGGTGAGTTGCTTGTTTAACCACTAGGGGTGTCGTTCTATGAGGTACCTCAAGACAAAACTCAACAAGCAAATCAAGACAATACATCTACCAACAGATCAAGGCAATTCATCATAGCAAACAGATCAAGGCAATTCATCTTAAGTAGTCTATAGAAAAAGTTTTTGTTCCCCCTGATTTTTGAAATAAGGACAACTTATCAAGGTTGAAAAAGTTGGGGTGTTACAGTTTAGTTGGAAGTAGAGGGCAAGTAGATATCGAAGGTTTCAGCGGAAAAGTACTCGACGATTATAAAACTAAGGTTTGAGAAACAATGATTCGATGATCTCTTTGTCCCTCGACCCCCCCTTATATAGGAGGTGGTGTCGAGGGATTCGTATTGTACAGGTTACAGAGTCCGGGTAGGTTTCTAACTCCTCCCGCAAGATTACAAATATTACTTCCTATTACAACTCTAGATTTCCTTAACAATATCTTGGGCTTCCGAATCTTCTTATTCTTCGAGTAGTGGGCCTTCAGTAAACCCCGGGTAATATCTTCGGCAGGCCCATTGGGGATGCCTATGTCAGATACAAACCAAAGAGTTTTGCTAGTCCATGGAATACTAGATAGGTATACAAACTTCACTGGATGAAGTAAGTATCATGGAGTTGGAATCTTCAACGAATGAAATAATCAAAGAGTTTTGATTTCATCAGAAACGATGAAGATGCTTGCATTTGGAAGAAATTAAGTGGGAGCGCTGAGACATAGTTATAATTTTATATGTGGATAACATATCATTGATTATAAATGATGTAATTATATACTTGATGTGATTAAAAGGTTTCATTCAGAATTAACTTCAATGAAAGGATATGGACTGAAACATTTTAGTGTCAAGATCTATGAAGATAGATTGAAACACATAATAAGTTTAAGTTTAAGTACATAGAATGAATATTGAAGTTGTTCAATATAAAAATATTAAGAAGGTGTTCTTTTCCATGTGAAGGTTTAACAAGACTTGAGTGTATTTGACACTCGATGATTAAAAACACATAAGTGATTTTAGATCACTGATACGTCTCCGACGTATCGATAATTTCTTATGTTCCATGCCACATTATTGATGATATCTACATGTTTTATACACATTATATGTCGTATTTATGCATTTTCCGGCACTAACCTATTAACGAGATGCCGAAGAGCCAGTTGCTGTTTTCTGTTGTTTTTGGTTTCAGAAATCCTACAAAGGAAATATTCTCGGAATTGGACGAAATCAACGCCCAGGGTCCTATTTTTGCACGAAGCTTCCAGAAGACCGAGGGGGAAAGGAAGTGGGGCCACGAGGCGCCGACACAACAGGGCGGCGCGGCCCAGCCCCTGGCCGCGCGGCCCTGGCGTGTGGGGCCCTCGTGTGGCCCCCCGCGTTGCCCTTCCGCCTACTTAAAGCCTTCGTCGCGAAACCCCCAGTACCGAGAGCCACGATACGGAAAACCTTCCAGAGCCGCCGCCATCGCGAAGCCAAGATCTGGGGGACAGGAGTCTCTATTCCGGCACGCCGCCGGGACGGGGAAGTGCCCCGGAAGGCTTCTCCATCGACACCACCGCCATCTTCATCACCGCTGCTGTCTCCCATGAGGAGGGAGTAGTTCTCCATCGAGGCTCGGGGCTGTACCGGTAGCTATGTGGTTAATCTCTCTCCTATGTGCTTCAATACAATAATCTCATGAGCTGCCTTACATGATTGAGATTCATATGATGATGCTTGTAATCTAGATGTCATTGTGCTAGTCAAGTGGGTTTTACTTATGTGATCTCCGGAGACTCCTTGTCCCACGTGTGTAAAGGTGACAGTGTGTGCACCGTGTGGGTCTCTTAGGCTATATTTCACAGAATACTTATTCACCGTTATGAATGGCATAGTGAAGTGCTTATTTATATCTCTTTATGATTGCAATGTGTTTTGTATCACAATATATCTGCGTGCTACTCTAGTGATGTTATTAAATTAGTTTATTCCTCCCGCACGGTGTAATGGTGACAAGTGTGTGCATCGTGTAGTACTTGGCGTGGGCTATGATTGTGATCTCTTGTAGATTATGAAGTTAACTATTGCTATGATAGTATTGATGTGATCTATTCCTCCTTTCGTAGTGTGAAGGTGACGAGTGTGCATGCTATGTTAGTACTTGGTTTGGTTATGTTGATCTGTCATGCACTCTAAGGTTATTTAAATATGAACATTGAATATTGTGGAGCTTGTTGACTCCGGCATTGAGGGTTCGTGTAATCCTACACGGTTAGTGGTGTTCATCATCCAACAAGAGGGTGTAGAGTCTAGCATCTATCTATTTATTCTGTTATGTGATCAATGTTGAGAGTGTCCACTAGTGAAAGTATGATCCCTAGGCCTTGTTCCTAAATACTGCTATCGCTGTTTGTTTACTGTTTTACTGCATCTATACTTCCTGCAATATTACCACCATCAACCACACACCAGTCCTGGATAGCAAAGCACTTTTCTGATGCCGTTGCTACTGCTCGCATTTATTCATACCACCTCTATTTCACTATCTCTTCGCCGAACTAGTGCACCTATTAGGTGTGTTGGGGACACAAGAGACTTCTTGCTTTGTGGTTGCAGGGTTGCATGAGAGGGATATCTTTGACCTCTTCCTCCCTGAGTTCGATAAACCTTGGGTGATCCACTTAAGGGAAACTTGCTGCTGTTCTACAAACCTCTGCTCTTGGAGGCCCAACACTGTCTACAAGAATAGAAGCACTCGTAGACATCAAGCACTTTTCTGGCGCCGTTGCCGGGGAGATCAAGACACGCTGCAAGGGGAGTCTCCACAATCCAATCTCTTTACTTTGTTTTTGTCTTGCTTTATTTTATTTACTACTTTGTTTGCTGCATTATATCAAAACACAAAAAAATTAGTTGCTAGCTTTACTTTATTTACTGTCTTGCACTCTATATCAAAAACACACAAAAAATTAGTTATTTGCATTTACTTTATCTAGTTTGCTTTATTTACTACTGCTAAAATGGCCACTCCTGAAAATACTAAGTTGTGTGACTTCACAACCACAAATAATAATGATTTCTTATGCACACCTATTGCTCCACCTGCTACTACAGCAGAATTCTTTGAAATTAAACCTCGCTTTCTTGAATCTTGTTATGCGAGAGCAATTTTCCCGGTGTTAGTTCTGATGATGCTGCTGCCCATCTCAATAATTTTGTTGAATTGTGTGAAATGAAAAAGTATAAAGATGTAGATGGTGACATTATAAAATTAAAATTGTTTCCTTTCTCATTAAGAGGAAGAGCTAAAGATTGGTTGCTATCTCTGCCTAAGAATAGTATTGATTCATGGACTAAATGCAAGGATGCTTTTATTGGTAGATATATCCCCCTGCTAAAATTATATCTTTGAGAAGTAGCATAATGAATTTTAAACAATTGGATAATGAGCATGTTGCACAAGCTTGGGAAAGAATGAAATATTTGGTTAAAAATTGCCCAACCCATGGACTGACTACTTGGATGATCATCCAAACCTTTTATGCAGGACTGAACTTTTCTTCGCGGAACCTATTGGATTCAGCTGCTGGAGGTACCTTTATGTCCATCACTCTTGTTGAAGCAACAAAGCTCCTTGATAATACGATGATTAATTACTCTGAATGGCACACGGAAAGAGCTCCACAAGGTAAGAAGGTAAATTATGTCGAAGAAAAACCTCTTCCTTGAGTGATAAGATTGATGCTATTATGTCTATGCTTGTGAATGATAGGACTAATGTTGATCCTAATAATGTTCCGTTAGCTTCATTGGTTGCCCAAGAAGAACATGTTTATGTAAACTTCATTAAAAATAATAATTTCAACAACAATGCTTATCGGAACAATTCTAGTAATAACTATAGGCCATATCCTTATAATAATGGTAACGGTTATGGTAATTCTTATGGGAATTCTTACAACAATAATAGGAATACACTCCCTGGACTTGAAGCTATGCTTAAAGAATTTATTAGTACACAAACTGCTTTTAACAAATCTGTTGAGGAAAAGCTCAATAAAATTGATATTCTCGCTTCTAAGGTTGATAGTCTTGCCTCGATGTTGATCTTTTGAAATCGAAAGTTATGCCTAATAAGGATATTGAAAATAAAATTGTTAGTACAGCAAATGCCATCCAAGTTATAATTAATGAGAATATAAGATTGATGGCCGAATTGCATGCTAGGTGGGAAAGAGAAGAAAATGAAAAACTAGCTAAAGAGAATAAGGTAGCTAAAGTTTGGACTATTACCACCACTAGTAATGTTAATGATTCACATGTTGCTGCACCTCCTACTATTAATGGTAAAATAATTGGTGTTGGCAATGTTTCCACTTCTAATGCAAAGCCCGCAAAACTGCCAAAAACTGCTAAAACTGCTGAAACTGCCTGTGATAAAACTGCTGAAATTTTTTCCAACATTGGGGATGATGATCCCATTGCTTTAGATTATAATGGTTTGGATTTTGATGATTGCCACATCTCTGAAGTTATAAAGTTCTTACAAAAACTTGCTAAGAGTCCCAATGCTAGTGCTATAAACTTGGCTTTCACAAAATATATTACAAATGCTCTCATAAAAGCTAGAGATGAGAAACTAAAACTTGAAAATTCTATTCCTAGAAAGCTAGAGGATGGTTGGGAGCCCATCATTAAGATGAAGATCAATAACTTTGATTGTAATGCTTTATGTGATCTTGGTGCAAGTATTTCCGTTATGCCTAAGAAAATTTATAATATGCTTGACTTGCCACCATTGAAAAATTGTTATTTGGATGTTAATCTTGTTGATAATGCTATAAAGAAACCTTTGGGGAGAGTTGACAATGTTCGCATTACCGTTAACAATAACCTTGTCCCCGTTGATTTTATTGTCTTGGATATTGAATGCAATGCATCTTGCCCCATTATATTGGGAAGACCTTTTCTTCGAACTGTTGGTGCTACCATTGATATGAAGGAAGGTAATATTAAATATCAATTTCCTCTCAAGAAAGGTATGGAACACTTCCCTAGAAAGATAATGAAGTTACCTTTTGATTCTATTATTAGAACAAATTATGATGTTGATGCTTCGTCTCTTGATAACACTTGATACACACTTTCTGCGCCTAGCTGAAAGGCGTTAAAGAAAAGCGCTTATGGGAGACAACCCATGTTTTTACTCCAGTATTTTTATTTTATATTTGAGTCTTGGAAGTTGTTTACTACTGTAGCAACCTCTCCTTATCTTAGTTTTGTGCATTGTTGTGCCAAGTAAAGTCTTTGATAGTAAGGTTCATACTAGATTTGGATTCTATCGCGATGAATGATTTCTTTGCTGTCACGAATTTCGACCTGCCTCTCTGGAGGTAGCTCAGAAAAATATGCCAATTTACGTGCATGATCCTCAAATATGTACGCAATTTTCATTCAATTTGGGAATTTTCATTTGAGCAAGTCTGGTGCCTCAATAAAATCCATCTTTACGGACTGTTCTGTTTTGACAGATTCTGCCTTTTATTTCGCATTGCCTCTTTTGCTATGATGGATGAATTTCTTTGTTCCATTAATGTCCAGTAGCTTTGTGCAATGTCCGGAAGTGTTAAGAATGATTGTGTCACCTCTGAACATGTTAATTTTTATTGTACACTAACCCTCTAATGAGTTGTTTCGAGTTTGGTGTGGAGGAAGTTTTCAAGGATCAAGAGAGGGAAATGATGCAATATGATCAAGGAGAGTGAAAGCTCTAAGCTTGGGGATGCCCCGGTGGTTCACCCCTGCATATTCTAAGAAGACTCAAGCGTCTAAGCTTGGGGATTCCCAAGGCATCCCCTTCTTCATCGACAACATTATCGGGTTCCTCCCCGAAACTATATTTTTATTCCATCACATCTTATGTACTTTGCTTGGAGCGTCGGTTTGTTTTTGTTTTTGTTTTTTGTTTGAATAAAATGGATCCTAGCATTCATTGTGTGGGAGAGAGACACGCTCTGCTGTTGCATATGGACAAATATGTCCTTAGGCTTTACTCATAGTATTCATGGCGAAGGTTGAATCTTCTTCGTTAAATTGTTATATGGTTGGAATCGGGAAATGCTACATGTAGTAATTCTAAAATGTCTTGAATAATTTGATACTTGGCAATTGTTGTGCTCATGTTTAAGCTCTTGCATCATATACTTTGCACCCATTAATGAAGAAACACCTAGAGCTTGCTAAATTTGGTTTGCATATTTGGTCTCTCTAAAGTCTAGATAATTTCTAGTATTGAGTTTTGAACAACAAGGAAGACGGTGTAGAGTCTTATAATGTTTACAATGTGTATTTTATGTGAGTTTTTCTGCACCGGTTCATCCTTGTGTTTGTTTCAAATAACCTTGCTAGCCTAAACCTTGTATCGAGAGGGAATACTTCTCATGCATCCAAAATCCTTGAGCCAACCACTATGCCATTTGTGTCCACCATACCTACCTACTACATGGTATTTCTCCGCCATTCCAAAGTAAATTTCTTGAGTGCTACCTTTAAAATTTCCATTCTTTACCTTTACAATATATAGCTCATGGGACAAATAGCTTAAAAACTATTGTGGTATTGAATATGTACTTATGCACTTTATCTCTTATTAAGTTGCTTGTTGTGCGATAACCATGTTTACGGGGACGCCATCAACTACTCTTTGTTGAATATCATGTGAGTTGCTATGCATGTCCGTCTTGTATCGAAGTAAGGGAGATCTACAACTTTAATGGTTAGAGCATGCATATTGTTAGAGAAGAACATTGGGCCGCTAACTAAAGCCATGAATCATGGTGGAAGTTTCAGTTTTGGACATATATCCTCAATCTCATATGAGAACACTAATTGTTGCTACATGCTTATGCATTTAAGAGGAGTCCATTATCTGTTGTCCATGTTGTCCCGGTATGGATGTCTAAGTTGAGAATAATCAAAAGCGAGAAATCCAAAATGCGAGCTTTCTCCTTAGACCTTTGTACAGGCGGCATGGAGGTACCCCTTTGTGACACTTGGTTAAAACATGTGTATTGCGATGATCCCGGTAGTCCAAGTTAATTAGGACAAGGTGCGGGCACTATTAGTATACTATGCATGAGGCTTGCAACTTGTAAGATATAATTTACATGATACATATGCTTTATTACTACCGTTGACAAAATTGTTTCATGTTTTCAAAATAAAAGCTCTAGCACAAACATAGCAATTGATGCTTTCCTCTTTGAAGGACCTTTCTTTTACTTTTAATGTTGAGTCAGTTCACCTATTTCCCTCCACCTCAAGAAGAAAACACTTGTGTGAACTGTGCATTGATTCCTACATACTTGCATATTGCACTTGTTATATTTCTCTATGTTGACAATTATCCATGAGATATACATGTTATAAGTTGAAAGCAACCGCTGAAACTTAATCTTCATTTGTGTTGCTTCAATACCATTACTTTGATTTATTGATTTATGAGTTAACTCTTATGCAAGACTTATTGATGCTTGTCTTTAAGTACTATTCATGAAAAGTCTTTGCTTTATGATTCATTTGTTTACTCATGTCATTACCATTGTTTTGATCGCTGCATTCATTACATATGCTTACAATAGTATGATCAAGGTTATGATGGCATGTCACTCCAGAAATTATCTTTGTTATCGTTTACCTGCTCGGGACGAGCAGGAACTAAGCTTGGGGATGCTGATACGTCTCCGACGTATCGATAATTTCTTATGTTCCATGCCACATTATTGATGATATCTACATGTTTTATACACATTATATGTCGTATTTATGCATTTTCCGGCACTAACCTATTAACGAGATGCCGAAGAGCCGATTCTTTGTTTTCTGCTGTTTTTGGTTTCAGAAATCCTACAAAGGAAATATTCTCGGAATTGGACGAAATCAACGCCCAGGGTCCTATTTTTGCACGAAGCTTCCAGAAGACCGAGGGGGAAAGGAAGTGGGGCCACGAGGCGCCGACACAACAGGGCAGCGCGGCCCAGCCCTTGGCCGCGCGGCCCTGGCGTGTGGGGCCCTCGTGTGGCCCCCGCGTTGCCCTTCCGCCTACTTAAAGCCTTCGTCGCGAAACCCCCGATACCGAGAGCCACGATACGGAAAACCTTCCGAGCCGCCGCCATCGCGAAGCCAAGATCCGGGGGACAGGGAGTCTCTGTTCCGGCACACCGCCGGGACGGGGAAGTGCCCCGGAAGGCTTCTCCATCGACACCACCGCCATCTTCATCACCGCTGCTTGTCTCCCATGAGGAGGGAGTAGTTCTCCATCGAGGCTCGGGGCTGTACCGGTAGCTATGTGGTTAATCTCTCTCCTATGTGCTTCAATACAATAATCTCATGAGCTGCCTTACATGATTGAGATTCATATGATGATGCTTGTAATCTAGATGTCATTGTGCTAGTCAAGTGGGTTTTACTTATGTGATCTCCGGAGACTCCTTGTCCCACGTGTGTAAAGGTGACAGTGTGTGCACCGTGTGGGTCTCTTAGGCTATATTTCACAGAATACTTATTCACTGTTATGAATGGCATAGTGAAGTGCTTATTTATATCTCTTTATGATTGCAATGTGTTTTGTATCACAATATATCTGCGTGCTACTCTAGTGATGTTATTAAATTAGTTTATTCCTCCTGCACGGTGTAATGGTGACAGTGTGTGCATCGTGTAGTACTTGGCGTGGGCTATGATTGTGATCTCTTGTAGATTATGAAGTTAACTATTGCTATGATAGTATTGATGTGATCTATTCCTCCTTTCGTAGTGTGAAGGTGACAAGTGTGCATGCTATGTTAGTACTTGGTTTGGTTATGTTGATCTGTCATGCACTCTAAGGTTATTTAAATATGAACATTGAATATTGTGGAGCTTGTTGACTCCGGCATTGAGGGTTCGTGTAATCCTACACAGTTAGTGGTGTTCATCATCCAACAAGAGGGTGTAGAGTCTAGCATCTATCTATTTATTCTGTTATGTGATCAATGTTGAGAGTGTCCACTAGTGAAAGTATGATCCCTAGGCCTTGTTCCTAAATATCGCTATCGCTGTTTGTTTACTCGTTTTATCGCATCTATACTTCCTGCAATATTACCACCATCAACCACACACCAGTCCTGGATAGCAAAGCACTTTTCCGATGCCGTTGCTACCGCTCGCATTTATTCATACCACCTGTATTTCACTATCTCTTCGCCGAACTAGTGCACCTATTAGGTGTGTTGGGGACACAAGAGACTTCTTGCTTTGTGGTTGCGGGGTTGCATGAGAGGGATATCTTTGACCTCTTCCTCCCTGAGTTCGATAAACCTTGGGTGATCCACTTAAGGGAAACTTGCTGCTGTTCTACAAACCTCTGCTCTTGGAAGCCCAACACTGTCTACAAGAATAGAAGCACCCGTAGACATCAATCACGAATAATATGTATAAAATCAGATGTCCTGTGCTCTAAAGTGTTAAGAGCATATACCAGAATGATTCATGTAATGATCATTGGAGAACAGTAAGAATATCCCTGAGTGCTTTAGAAGAACCAAGGATATATATATAGTTTTGTATGGGTAATGACAAAAAAATCGTTGTAAGGTGTTGCACCAATATTAGTTTGGTCACATATAAAAAATAAAATTTCAATCTCAATTAGGCTAAGTGTTGTTTAAAAGGTAGCACAATGAGCTAGAAGAAGTCTATGCTAGATTTAGATGAGTTCTAAATATTGTGACGGATTCTACAAACGAAGGAAGAGTATGTCATTGTTTTGACAATGAACGAGAAGTTTTAAGTCGAGGAGTTCTTTGAGAACTTGGTGTAGTTCCGATAGTGTCAGAACTTTGAAGCTATATTGTGTGTGACAATATTAGTGACATATTTCAGACCGCGGAATTATGGTTCCACCAGAAGACTGAACATATATGATTAATGCCGACTCATTTGGAAAATGAGTGATGCGTTGAGACGCAAATGAATTGCAAAATACATACGTTTTTTAGCGTGTTAGATCCGTTGACTGAAACCTCTCCCGTAAGCAAAACATGATAAGCACCAGAAGGCCAAGGTGTTATATCTTTACAAATGTAAACTAGATTATTGACTCTAGTGCAAGTGGGAGACTGTTGGAGATATGCCCGAGAGGCAATAATAAAATAGTTATTGTTATATCTTAGTGTTTGATGGCGTGTATTTCACACGTTCGTTGGGAACCCCAAGAGGAAGGTATGATGCGCACAGCAGCAAGTTTTCCCTCAGAAAGAAACCAAGGTTTATCGAACCAGGAGGAGCCAAGAAGCACGTTGAAGGTTGATGGCGGCGGGATGTAGTGCGGCGCAACACCGTAGATTCCGGCGCCAACGTGGAACCTGCACAACACAACCAAAGTACTTTGCCCCAACGAAACGAGTGAGGTTGTCAATCTCACCGGCTTGCTGTAACAAAGGATTAACCGTATTGTGTGGAAGATGATTGTTTGCGAGAGAAAACGAGTAAAACAAGTATTGCGAGCAGATTTGTATTTCAAGTATTAAAGAATGGACCGGGGTCCACAGTTCACTAGAGGTGTCTCTCCCATAAGATAAAAGCATGTTGGGTGAACAAATTACGGTCGGGCAATTGACAAATAGAGAGGGCATAACAATGCACATACATGTCATGATAAGTACGAGTGAGATTTAATTGGGCATTACGACAAAGTACATAGACCGCCATCCAACCGCATCTATGCCTAAAAAGTCCACCTTCGAGGTTATCGTCCGAACCCCTCCGAGTATTAAGTTGCTAAACAACGAGACAATTGCATTAAGTATGGTGCGTAATGTAATAAACAACTACATCCTCGGACATAGCGCCAATGTTTTATCCCTAGTGGCAACAAGCACAACACAACCTTAGAACTTTCATCACTTCGTCCAGGTGTCAATGCAGGCATGAACCCACTATCGAGCATAAATACTCCCTCTTGGAGTTAAGAGCAAAAACTTGGACAGAGCCTCTACTAATAACGGAGAGCATGCAAGATCATAAACAACACATATGTAATAACTTGATAATTAACATAACATGGTATTCTCTATCCATCGGATCCCGACAAACATAACATAGAGTATTACAGATAGATGATCTTGATCATGTTAGGCAGCTCACAAGATCCAACAATGAAGCACAATGAGGAGAAGACAACCATCTAGCTACTGCTATGGACCCATAGTCCAGGGGTGAACTACTCACTCATCACTACGGAGGCGACCATGGCGGTGTAGAGTCCTCCGGGAGATGAATCCCCTCTCCGGCGGGGTGCCGGAGGAGATCTCCAGAATCCCCCGAGATGGGATTGGCGGCGGCGTCTCTGGAAGGTTTTCCGTATCGTGGTTTTTCGCATCAGGGGTTTCGCGACGGAGGCTTTAAGTAGGCGGAAGGGCAGAGTCGGAGGGTTGACGAGGGGCCCACACCATAGGGCGGCGCGGGCCCCCCCTTGGCCGCGCGGCCCTATGGTGGCGGCGCCTCGTCGCCCCACTTCGTATCCCTTTCGGTCTTCTGGAAGGTTCGTGGCAAAATAGGACCCTGGGTCCTGATTTCGTCCAATTCCGAGAATATTTCGTTACTAGGATTTCTGAAACCAAAAACAGCAGAAACAAAGAATCGGCTCTTCGGCATCTTGTTAATAGGTTAGTTCCGGAAAATGCACGAATATGACATAAAGTGTGCATAAAACATGTAGGTATCATCAATAATATGGCATGGATCATAAGAAATTATCGATACGTCGGAGACGTATCAAGCATCCCCAAGCTTAGTTATGCTCGTCCCGAGTAGGTAAAACGATAACAAAGATAATTTCTGAAGTGACATGCCATCATAACCTTGATCATACTATTTGTAAACATATGTAATGAATGCAGCGATCAAAACAATGGTAATGACATGAGTAAACAAGTGAATCATAAAGCAAAGACTTTTCATGAATAGTACTTCAAGACAAGCATCAATAAGTCTTGCATAAGAGTTAACTCATAAAGCAATAAATCAAAGTAAAGGTATTGAAGCAACACAAAGGAAGATTAAGTTTCAGCGGTTGCTTTCAACTTGTAACATGTATATCTCATGGATAATTGTCAACATAGAGTAATATAACAAGTGCAATATGCAAGTATGTAGGAATCAATACACAGTTCACACAAGTGTTTGCTTCTTGAGGTGGAGAGAAATAGGTGAACTGACTCAACATTAAAGTAAAAGAAAGGTCCTTCAAAGAGGAAAGCATCGATTGCTACATTTGTGCTAGAGCTTTTATTTTGAAAACATGAAACAATTTTGTCAACGGTAGTAATAAAGCATATGAGTTATGTAAATTATATCTTACAAGTTGCAAGCCTCATGCATAGTATACTAATAGTGCCCGCACCTTGTCCTAATTAGCTTGGACTACCGGATCTTTGCAATACACATGTTTTAACCAAGTGTCACAATGGGGTACCTCCATGCCGCCTGTACAAAGGTCTAAGGAGAAAGCTCGCATTTTGGATTTTTCGCTTTTGATTATTCTCAACTTAGACATCCATACCGGGACAACATGGACAACGAGATAATGGACTCCTCTTTAATGCATAAGCATGTGACAACAATTATTATTCTCATATGAGATTGAGGATATATGTCCAAAACTGAAACTTCCACCATGAATCATGGCTTTAGTTAGCGGCCCAATGTTCTTCTCTAACAATATGCATGCTCCAACCATTAAGGTGGTAGATCTCTCTTACTTCGGACAAGACGGACATGCATAGCAACTCACATGATATTCAACAAAGAATAGTTGATGGCGTCCCCGTAAACATGGTTATCGCACAACAAGCAACTTAATAAGAGATAAAGTGCATAAGTACATATTCAATACCACAATAGTTTTTAAGCTATTTGTCCCATGAGCTATATATTGCAAAGGTGAATGATGGAATTTTAAAGGTAGCACTCAAGCAATTTACTTTGGAATGGCGGATAAATACCATGTAGTAGGTAGGTATGGTGGACACAAATGGCATAGTGGTTGGCTCAAGGATTTTGGATGCATGAGAAGTATTCCCTCTCGATACAAGGTTTAGGCTAGCAAGGTTATTTGAAACAAACACAAGGATGAACGGTGCAGCAAAACTCACATAAAAGACATATTGTAAACATTATAAGACTCTACACCGTCTTCCTTGTTGTTCAAAACTCAATACTAGATATTATCTAGACTCTAGAGAAACCAAATATGCAAACCAAATTAGCAAGCTCTAAGTGTTTCTTCATTAATGGGTGCAAAGTATATGATGCAAGAGCTTAAACATGAGCACAACAATTGCAAAGTATCAAATTATCCAAGACATTTTAGAGTTACTACATGTAGTATTTTCCAATTCCAACCATATAACAAATTAACGAAGAAGAAACTTCGCCATGAATACTATGAGTAGAGCCTAAGGACATACTTGTCCATATGCTACAGACGGAGCGTGTCTATCTCCCATAAAGTGAATGCTAGGATCCATTTTATTCAAACAAAACAAAAACAAAAACAAACCGACGCTCCAAGCAAAGTGCATAAGATGTGACGGAATAAAAATATAGTTTCGGGGGAGGAACCTGATAATGTTGTCGATGAAGAAGGGGATGCCTTGGGCATCCCAAGCTTAGACGCTTGAGTCTTCTTAGAATATGCAGGGGTGAACCACCGGGGCATCCCCAAGCTTATAGCTTTCACTCTCCTTGATCATATTGCATCATACTCCTCTCTTGATCCTTGAAAACTTCCTCCACACCAAACTCGAAACATCTCATTAGAGGGTTAGTGCACAATAAAAATTAACATGTTCAGAGGTGACACAATCATTCTTAACACTTCTGGACATTGCATAAAGCTACTGGACATTAATGGATCAAAGAAATTCATCCAACATAGCAAAAGAGGCAATGCAAAATAAAAGGCAGAATCTGTCAAAACAGAACAGTCCGTAAAGATGGATTTTATTAGGCCACCAGACTTGCTCAAATGAAAATGCCCAAATTGAATGAAAGTTGGCGTACATATCTGAGGATCATACGCGTAAATTGGCTTAATTTTCTGAGCTACCTACAGGGAGGTAGACCCAGATTCGTGACAGCAAAGAAATCTGGAACTGCGCAGTAATCCAAATCTAGTACTTACTTTACTATCAAAGACTTTACTTGGCACAACAAAACATAAAACTAAGATAAGGAGAGGTTGCTATAGTAGTAAACAACTTCCAAGACTCAAATACAAAACAAAAATACTGTAGTAAAAACATGGGTTGTCTCCCATAAGCGCTTTTCTTTAACGCCTTTCAGCTAGGCGCAGAAAGTGTAACTCAAGTAACATCAAGAGATGAAGCATCAACATCATAATTTGTTCTAATAATAGAATCATAAGGTAACTTCATTCTCTTTCTAGGGAAGTGTTCCATTTCTTGAGAGGAAATTGATATTTAATATTACCTTCCTTCATATCAATAGTAGCACCAACGGTTCGAAGAAAAGGTCTTCCCAATATAATGGGGCAAGATGCATTGCATTCAATATCCAAGACAACAAAATCAACGGGGACAAGGTTATTGTTAACCATAATATGAACATTATCAACTCTCCCCAAAGGTTTCTTTTTAGCATTATCAGCGAGATTAACATCCAAATAACAATTCTTCAATGGTGGCAAGTCAAGCATATCATAAACTTTCTTAGGCATAACAGAAATACTTGCACCAAGATCACATAAAGCATTACAATCAAAATCTTTGACTCTCATTTTAATGATGGGCTCCCAACCATCCTCTAGCTTTCTAGGAATAGAAGTTTCAAGTTTTAGTTTCTCTTCTCTAGCTTTTATGAGAGCATTTGTAATATGTTTTGTGAAAGCCAAGTTTACAGCGCTAGCATTGGGACTTTTAGCAAGTTTTTGTAAGAACTTTATAACTTCAGAGATGTGGCAATCATCAAAATCTAAATCATTACAATCTAAAGCAATGGGATTATCATCCCCAAGGTTGGAAAATATTTCAGCAGTTTTATCACGAGCGGTTTCAGTAGTTTTAGCAGTTTCGGGTAATTTTGCGCGCTTTGCACTAGGAGTAGAAGCATTGCCAACACCAATTATTTTACCATTAATAGTAGGAGGTGCAGCAACATGTGAATCATTAGCATTGCTAGTGGTGGTAATAGTCCAAACTTTAGCTACATTTTTCTCTTTAGCTAGTTTTTCATTTTCTTCTCTATCCCACCTAGCACGCAGTTCAGCCATTAATCTTATATTCTCATTAATTCTAACTTGGATGGCATTTGCTGTAGTAACAATTTTATTTTCAATATCCCTATTAGGCATAACTTTTGATTTCAAAAGATCAACATCGGAGGCAAGACTATCAACCTTAGAAACGAGAATATCAATTTTATTGAGCTTTTCCTCAACATGATTTGTTAAAGGCAGTTTGTGTACTAATAAATTCTTTAAGCATAGCTTCAAGTCCAGGGGTGTATTCCTATTATTGTTGTAAGAATTCCCATAAGAATTAGCATAACCGTTACCATTATTATAAGGATATGGCCTATAGTTATTACTAGAATTGTTCCGATAAGCATTGTTGTTGAAATTATTATTTTTAATGAAGTTTACATCAACATGTTCTTCTTGGGCAACCAATGAAGCTAACGGAACATTATTAGGATCAACATTAGTCCTATCATTCACAAGCATAGACATAATAGCATCAACCTTATCATTCAAGGAAGAGGATTCTTCGACAGAATTTACCTTCTTACCTTGTGGAGCTCTTTCCGTGTGCCATTCAGAGTAATTAACCATCATATTATCAAGGAGCTTTGTTGCTTCACCAAGAGTGATGGACATAAAGGTACCTCCAGCAGCTGAATCCAATAAATTCTGCGAAGAAAAATTTAGTCCTGCATAGAAGGTTTGGATGATCATCCAAGTAGTCAGTCCATGGGTTGGGCAATTTTTAACCAAAGATTTCATTCTTTCCCAAGCTTGAGCAACATGTTCATTATCCAATTGTTTAAAATTCATTATGCTACTCCTCAAAGATATAATTTTAGCAGGGGGATAATATCTACCAATAAAAGCATCCTTGCATTTAGTCCATGAATCAATACTATTCTTAGGCAGAGATAGCAACCAATCTTTAGCTCTTCATCTTAATGAGAAAGGGAACAATTTTAATTTTATAATGTCACCATCTACATCTTTATACTTTTGCATTTCACACAATTCAACAAAATTATTGAGATGGGCAGCAGCATCATCAGAACTAATACCAGAAAATTGCTCTCGCATAACAAGATTAAGTAAAGCAGGTTTAATTTCAAAGAATTCCGCTGTAGTAGCAGGTGGAGCAATAGGTGTGCATAGGAAATCATTATTATTTGTGCTAGTGAAGTCACACAACTTAGTATTTTCAGGGGTGGCCATTTTAGCAGTAGTAAATAAAACAAACTAGATAAAGTAAATGCAAGTATACTAATTTTTTGTGTTTTTGATATAGCAAACAAGACAGTAAATAAAGTAAAGCTAGCAACTAATTTTTTTGTGTTTTGATATAATGCAGCAAACAAAGTAGTAAATAAAATAAAGCAAGACAAAAACAAAGTAAAGAGATTGGGAAGTGGAGACTCCCCTTGCGGCGTGTCTTGATCTCCCCGGCAACGGCGCCGGAAAATATGCTTGATGGCGTGTATTTCACACGTTCGTTGGGAACCCCAAGAGGAAGGTATGATGCGCACAGCAGCAAGTTTTCCCTCGGAAAGAAACCAAGGTTTATCGAACCAGGAGGAACCAAGAAGCACGTTGAAGGTTGATGGCGGCGGGATGTAGTGCGGCGCAACACCGGAGATTCCGGCGCCAACGTGGAACCTGCACAACACAACCAAAGTACTTTGCCCCAACGAAACAGATGAGGTTGTCAATCTCACCGGCTTGCTGTAACAAAGGATTAACCGTATTGTGTGGAAGATGATTGTTTGCAGAGAAAACGATAAAACAAGTATTGCAGCAGATTTGTATTTCGAGTATTAAAGAATGGACCGGGGTCCACAGTTCACTAGAGGTGTCTCTCCCATAAGATAAAAGCATGTTGGGTGAACAAATTACAGTCGGGCAATTGACAAATAGAGAGGGCATAACAATGCACATACATGCCATGATAAGTACGAGTGAGATTTAATTGGGCATTACGACAAAGTACATAGACCGCCATCCAATCGCATCTATGCCTAAAAAGTCCACCTTCAGAGTTATCGTCCGAACCCCTCCGGTATTAAGTTGCTAAACAACGAGACAATTGCATTAAGTATGGTGCGTAATGTAATCAACAACTACATCCTCGGACATAGCGCCAATGTTTTATCCCTAGTGGCAACAAGCACAACACAACCTTAGAACTTTTCGTCACCTGTCCTGGTGTCAATGCGGGCATGAACCCACTATCGAGCATAAATACTCCCTCTTGGAGTTAAGAGCAAAAACTTGGCCGAGCCTCTACTAATAACGGAGAGCATGCAAGATCATAAACAACACATATGTAATAACTTGATAATTAACATAACATGGTATTCTCTATCCATCGGATCCCGACAAACACAACATAGAGTATTACAGATAGATGATCTTGATCATGTTAGGCAGCTCACAAGATCCAACAATGAAGCACAATGAGGAGAAGACAACCATCTAGCTACTGCTATGGACCCATAGTCCAGGGGTGAACTACTCACTCATCACTCCGGAGGCGACCATGGCGGTGTAGAGTCCTCCGGGAGATGAATCCCATCTCCGGCAGGGTGCCGGAGGAGATCTCCAGAATCCCCCGAGATGGGATTGGCGGCGGCGGCGTCTCTGGAAGGTTTTCCGTATCGTGGTTTTTCGCATCAGGGGTTTCGCGACGGAGGCTTTAAGTAGGCGGAAGGGCAGAGTCGGAGGGCTGACGAGGGGCCCACACCATAGGGCGGCGCGGGCCCCCTTGGCCGCGCGGCCCTATGGTGGCGGCGCCTCGTCGCCCCACTTCGTATCCCTTTCGGTCTTCTGGAAGGTTCGTGGCAAAATAGGACCCCGGGTCTTGATTTCGTCCAATTCCGAGAATATTTCGTTACTAGGATTTCTGAAACCAAAAACAGCGAAAACAGACAATCGGCTCTTCGGCATCTTGTTAATAGGTTAGTTCCAGAAAATGCACGAATATGACATAAAGTGTGCATAAAACATGTAGGTATCATCAATAATATGGCATGGATCATAAGAAATTATCGATACGTCGGAGACGTATCAGTGTTCATGATAAATATTTACACTCCATGCTATAATTGTATTAACCGGAAACATTAATACATGTGTGTTGTGTAAACAACCAGAGTCCCTAGTAAGCCTCTCATTTAACTAGCTTGTTGATTAATAGATGATCATGGTTTCCTGATCATGAACATCGGATGTTATTAATAACAAGATCATATCATTAGGTAAATGATATGATGGACACACCCATAGTAAGCATAGCATGAGATCAAGTCATTAAGTTCAACTTGCTATAAACTTTCGATACATAGTTACCTAGTCCTTCGACCATGAGATCATGTAAATCACTTACACCGGAAGGATGCTTTGATTACATCAAACGCCATTGCGTAAATGGGTGGTTATAAAGATGGTATTAAGTATTGGGAAAGTGTGAGTTGAGGCATATGGATCAAGAGTGGGATTTGTCCATCCCGATGACGGGTAGATATACTCTGAGCCCTCTCGGTGGAATGTCGTCTGATTAGCTTGCAAGCATGTGACTAGGTCACAAGAGATGACATACCACAGTACGAGTAAATATTACTTGTCGGTAATGAGGTTGAACTAAGTATGGAGATACCGATGATCGAACCTCGGCAAGTAAAATATCGCATGACAAAGGGAATCGGTATTTTATGTGAATGGTTCTTTCGATCACGAAGTCATCGTTGAATATGTGGGAGCTATTATGGATCTCCAGGTCCGGCTATTAGTTATTGATCGGAGAGGAGTCTCGATCATGTCCGCATATTTCTCGAACCGTAGGGTGACACACTTAAGGTTTGATGTCGTTATAAGTATATATGGAATATGGAATGGAGTTAGAATGTTGTTCGGAGTCTCGAATGGGATCCAGGACATCACGAGGAGTTCCGGAATGGTCCGTAGAATAAGATTCATATATAGGAATTCACTTTCCAAGTTTGGAAATGATCCGGTGCATTTATGGAAGGCGCTAGAATGTTCTAGAACCTTCCGGAAGAAATCACCATGGAAGGTGGAGTCCCGGATGGACTCCACCAACCCTAGCCGGCCAACCAAAGGGGAAGGTGGAGTCCATGGTGGACTCCACCTCCATGGCCGGCCATAGGGGAAGGAAAGGGAGGAGTCCCACTTCCCCTAGGTTTCACCCATATGGAAGGTTTTGAGTTGTACTCTTATTCGAATTTTGGGCAAACCCTTGGGGGTTCCACCTATATAAAGAGAGGGAGAGGGAGAGGGCTGGCTACACCTTGGCCGCACCACCTAGGGGCACCCAAGCCGGCGCCCCAAGCCCCTCCTCTCTCCCAAATCCTAGCTACTCCCTCCTCCTTCTTCTCCTGCAGCGCTTACGGCGAAGCCCTGCCGGAGATCTCCACTACCACCGTCACCACGCCGTCGTGCTGGCGGGATTACGAGAAGGATCTACTACATCCGCTGCCCGCTGGAACGGGGAGAAGGAAATCGTCATCAACACCGAACGTGTGACCGAGTGCGGAGGTGCTGCCCGATTGTGGCACCGTCAAGATCTTCTACGCGCTTTTGAAAGCGGCAAGTGATCGACTACATCCACCATGAGATTTATCTCGTTAACGCTTAGCGATCTTCGAGGGTTTGTTGATCTTCACCTCGTTGCTACCATCTACTAGATTAGATATTGGCTTGTTATTCGTTCTTGCGGTAGGAAATTTTTTGTTTTCTATGCTACGAATCCCTACAGATAGCATCATCAACATCATCATCGACATCAAGCAATGCGATGGAAGGAGGTAAACAGATCCAACCCGATCTCATTGATTTTGTTCCTCACCCTCCCGCTAGTTTGCATGCATATGCCAATCTGGAGGAGTCAATGGAGATGACGTCCGGGAGTTTCCGCTCCCTCGTCGGAAAAGAGGGATCACACCTTTTTCGGCACCGATTTTTTTGGGACTGTTGGTGGTCGAGCCTGATCACTCGGGATCATCGGCATCACCCGTCGAATCAGGCGACAAAGAAGTTTCGTCGCCACGCTTCTATCAAGCCCGATGATAGCGGAAAACTCGCCAATCTATTCGGTGAGATGACTTTCGGGTCGGTCACAGAAACCGATCTCTCTCAAGACAGCGACTCGGAAAGCTTCACCAACTTCGACTTTAACAGAGGTCAAATCTGGAAAAAAAATTTAGTATCATTCAACTTTAGAAATATTTTCCCGTATATTTCAAACAAACAGATTCTTACAAAACACGATTGAATTGATTAGCTCACAGCAGGAGTCGCACTAAAGGTATATATACAGTAGACAAAGGAAAGGAGTAGCAGCAATTAGCTCGTAGCAGCACTAGTAGCAATAAAATCAGACAGACCACGAGAAGCTTGAGGCCTTGTTTACTCCTAGAGTATTTCCATCCCCTCGGGGTTTGGGGATGAGAGGGGATCGGGTGAAAATCCCCGTTTCACCAAATCCCCATTTTTCCTCATTTTTTCCCTCATTTCCCCACACCCTCCCCCATAGTCTCTAGTTACATTTTTTGGGATGAGAGGGGATATGAGACGATTGTGATCAGATAATAAAAACTCAATCTTTGCATCCCAAGAAGTGATAATGGACAATCACTAAATTAAAAACTTCGGCTTTAACATAAACTTCGTGTCATGCAAATTTGTCATGCGATTTTCTCAAACAAGAACACACATATAAATAAATGCTCGACCCAACAGATGAGCAACCGTCGCCATAAACTCATTGTCATACAGTTTGACAGAACATTAGAAGTCATGTCGCACTCGCCGCCAAACGCCGGAAACCACGCCGCTGCCAAAGGACCTCCAGCTACAAATACACGCAGAGGTAAAATTTAGTATTGATACACCACTTACAGATAGTTCAAATGTAGTGACTGCAACTAGGGAGCATCCTTATAATTTACATACACGCCAAAAGTTGGCTTCAGGGCACAGATTCATGTCGAGCTCATGTTATTCACCGGTCGAAAACCATTCGAATGATATTGCACATCATTGCCAAAATGGTCTACCAGTGGTCAAATAAAATGCAAAAATGCTCAAGGCCAGACAAGAAGAGAGACCCAGACTACAACAGTCAACCTACGCAATCCTTGTAGTCATAAACGAATCTAACACAGAGCATTTTTTAATACAGAGCATGTCAAACACAAGAAGGTAAAATGGTACAATAAGAGAATAATGCAGCAACTACTGATGCTTAACAGAATACCAGGTGGATCCAAAAGGATCACAGGACAATTCAGTAAATCATTGACCATACTGGTTGTCTATTTCCCTTTGCAGTTCCCTTAGTCAAGCTACATGATACTATAGAACAACTTAACGGTAGGGAAGATGTTGTAAATCACATTATTTAGAATTATTTGGTAATCCTCCGTCAGCCTGTCAGTACAAAGGACACCACCATCTCATCAGAAAAATAATAAACATTTGCCTAAAATCCATTTAAGGCGGACAATAAGAATACAAGAGTTAGATTGCATGGTTTCAAATCAAGTATAGGTAGTAAATATGATTCATACCAAAAACGGGCGTTCTCACAAGTTCCCAAGATGGAGGTGGTTGATCCAATCCAAGAATAGACCAAGGTGCAGGTATCTATTAAAAAAATACGTTAAATTTGATGTACGGAACCAACCTACTGCAAAATCTGAATTCATCTAGAATAAATTGGTCTCTCTGCCTATTTTGAACTCACCTATTTTGAACTCAAGTATGCAAGCATCAAATTACTGTTAGCAATTACACCATGCTTAAATTTAGCTTAGCAACTACACCATGCTTTTCCTTAGGCTAGCCATAGTGCTAGTATCATAGCTAGTATCATGCACATTGGTCCCACAAAAATGCTGATGTGGCAGCTAATTAAGGAGGAGAGAGGAGATTAGAGTAACATAGGTAGATACTGTATCATAGCGCATGTCACGAGAAAAGTTAATGCCAAACAAATCTAGTGCACAAATTTGCATTGAGATTCTAAAAAGCAATAATTATAGCATGACTATGATACTACTCCATGATACTAACCACTATAAAGATAGTATCATACACAAGTATCATATGCATGATACTACTACATGATACTTAGCACTATGACCAGCCTAATAGCCAAGAGAACATCATCCGGTGGTTGCACAAACAAGTAAAAGTAGTAGAAGCTATTTAAGGTAGGCATGGATGGTTGCACAGACAAGTAAACTCAAGGCTACTAATTAGCCTTCTTGTCACGGTTGATCAAATAAAGTATTAAAAAACTGATTGAAAAAACAAAGTAGTCCAAACACATCTGATTCACAGGACATCGTGGAGAAGAAGGAGAAGAAGCATCGGCCGCCCAAGCCACACGAGGTCCATCCGGCCATGGCGTGCATCCGTCCATGGCGTACACCAAGAAACCCTAGGGTGTAGGGGAAAAGGGGAGGAGGCACGAGGACTCACCGGGGACCAGTTGCCGGAGAAGGATTGGCGACGTCTTGATTTGCTAGTTCTTTCCCCGTCGCCGTCTCCTTTCCCCGCCGTCATCGGCTCTGTCGCCGCTGTCGCCCGTCGCATCTCTCTCGCCCTTTCCACGACCAGAAACACGGGGGTACCCTCGTGTGTGAGGATACGAGAGGATGACGCTTACCGGATCGGGAAGTTCTGGGATGGGCCGGTAAATTACCAAAAATACATGAGAAGTAAATGGGCCGCTTGGGAACTTTCGGGATTTACTCGTAGGCCGGTAATTTCCCCTCCCAGACCCAAAAAAACCTAAGAAGTAAACAAGGCCTGAGGGGTATCACTACCCAGAAGCCGAATTTCCCAAAGGTCTAGCTCGGCGCGTCGACGCACGTACGAGCGACACGTGGTCAACCTCCCGCGCGTATCTATTCGCGTCCGCGTACTTGCAGTTGGCTGCTCCCGCGCGCATCAGATCCCCGGGCGTACACTGACTTGTACTCGTCACGCAGGCTGAACGCAAATCGTCCGCTCGAGGCTAGCCTTAGCAAGTACGTACTGGTACTCCATGGAAGAGATGCACGCAGACGGTGTTTCATTTTCTTTTCCTTGTCCCGTAGGTACACAACGTGCATGCATACGAGGCGTACTCGGACTACATGTCTACAAGATATTCCAGCTACACGAGCAGCTACACGAGACAGGTACAGTCACGCACACAAGACAAGTACAGTCGTCCACATAAGACAGGTACAGTTGCGCACACAAACGAGTACAGGTACAGTCGCTCACACGAGACAGGTACAGTCGCGCACACGAATAAGTACAATCACCTACACGAGCGAGTACATGTACAGTCGTCCACATAAGACAGGTACAGTCGCGCACACGAACGAGTACAGGTACAGTCGCTCACACGAGACAGGTACAGTCGCGCACATGAGTAAGTACAGTCACCTACACAAGCGACTACATGTACAATCATCCACATAAGACAGGTACAGTCGCGCACACGAACGAGTACAAGTACAATTGCTCACACGAGTAAAGGGAAAAATGCACTAAATACCTTCAAAATAGAAGTACTTATTAGTTCGTGCACGAGTACAGTTACATAGACAACACGAGTACAACCATAATAGTATAGGAAGTACGGAAAAAAAGTATCTCAAAACCTATCAACATGAGATCTAGTTTTCAAGATCTCGACGAGAGGATCTCAAAAGTGAAAACGGTTTGTCATTTAGACTTACAGTTCTCAAGATATTTCATTTAAAAAAAACGAATCTATACAAAAAAAAAGGGAAAAACTGACACAACCCAGCTCTTCTCTATCCTCCTCATCCCCACCTTGCTTCCTCTTGCGACACGTGGCGAGCAGGGAGACTACTTACCAGGGATTTTCTGGCACCATAGTGTGCCACTTGTCGCATGCGGAGCGAGTTATCTTCCCTTCGCGAAGGTCAGCCTTTTTTTAACGATTTCGAGGCCTGAGGCGTGGAGCCAGATTTTACAAGTTAGCAGAGCATCCCGCAGGTCCAGCCCAATATTGTGGACGAGTAGCCGACGTCCTCAGGTAAGCTAGATTTACTGCCGTGGAGGCTGAATCGGGATCTTGTTCGGAGCGCTGCGTCGAGGAGGACGATGGCGTTGGTAATTTCTTGCGCCTCGCCGTCGTTCGGCCAGATCGTTCGCCGCAGCCAGACGCGGTTGCGATGGAGATGGCTGATCGAGTGTGTGCGAGCTCGTGCTGCTGCATGTCGTCGTTGTTTCGGCAGCCACCTCGCTGCACCGATGCAGCTCGTGCTGCTTCGAGGCGTTGTCGTTCCGGCCCCCACCTGTACGTACCTACGCCGACGACGAGGCGGTTGTCCACCGTGGCAAAACAGAATGCGGCGGAGGAGGACGGTGAGAGGAGCGAGAGAGACGAAAGACGAACCACCAAGCGCAACGCGGGGCTTGCAGCAGCCGTACAGCAAGCCCTAGGGCTGTCGGGGACTCTGGAGGCCGGCTGGCCACGCCGCCGCACGCTTAAGATCTGTCCACGATTAGAACGAGAGAGGGGGTTGTGGAGGAGACAGTTTTATTTGGGTTGGTGGTTCCCGGAACAACACGTTTGACCAGGTGTTAATCTCTAAGGCTTTGTTTGGTACTAGTGTTTTAGTAGGAATTAGTGGGGATAATACTCTAGAGTATTGGGTGAATCACTTTTATCACCCAATCCCTACAAACCCCAACCCTAATCCACTAGGTAATGGTAGAGTATTGGGGATTGAAAAAAGTACACTAAAATTTGGGGAAAAGTGGGGAAAAGTGGAAAAAAGTGAGGATTAAACTCGCTCATACTCTAGCACCAAACATGTACTGGGGATAAGTGGGGATTTGAAGTTTGGAGCGGATTATCCCCGCTAATCCCCACTAAAACTATAGTACCAAACAAGCCCTAATTGGCAACGGACGGCGGATTAGACTCTGAAATATACCATTGCCGGTAGAATCGCCGCTCTCAATAGACTCTCCTGTTGTACATGGCGTTCGCTAGGCTGTCTATAGGTGACGTTGGAAACTGGTACAGACAGCAAGCGTCGGAACGATTGTAGGTGATTTACGAAAAATAATCCTTTCTCTGAAAAAACGCACGAAATGATTCTCCCGCCAAACTATTTCACGTTTAACCTTTTTATGTGGTGCCCTTGCGAAGGGCGTCACACCTATCTATGTGGCGCTCGTGGTAGCGGCGCCACACATTGTCAGCTGGCAAGCTCGAGCCACCACGTATAACAAAATGTGTGGCGCCCTTGCGAAGGGAGCCACACAAAAAGATTAGAAGGCTGAAATAGTTTGGCCAGAGGGTCATTTCGTGAAATTCTTCCCCAAAAGGGTTATTTTCATGTAAATCACCATGATTGTACATGCCCTTAGGATGTGTTTAGTTTTGGGAATGAAGTGGAATTCGGTTCCGTTTTTGTGTTAGGTTGGGACAAAAATGTATAATAAAATGCTTATGTACTTTTTTTGTGGTTATGGAATTGGGAAGCAGAATGTGTCGTCATATATTGCTAAGACAATCCACCGTTCTAAGCCTAAACTTGTTTTTTAGTACTAAATAGGAGTTGACCGGGGCTAAATCAAACAAAAGGCAACCGATGCTCTTCTCGTTCTGCAGAGTTACTACACCTGGACATTTCTTGAGCTGGGCTAGGTTTCAGGCCGGATAAATTCCTAGGCCCGAGCCTGGGGCTGGACAAAAAGCTCAAAGCTCGGCGAGTTAAATGAGTGGTCGTTTGCTCGACTCGTTTGAGCTCGCCTCGTTTTGTTAACGAGCCGAGCTGAGCATCATTTTTTGCTCGTTAAGGTTAACGAGCTAAACAATCGAGCTGACTATGTTCATGAGCTGCTCGTTAAGATCGGTAACAAGCTAAGCTTCACCAGTTTTGACTGCGAGTCACTTTAGTTATCTCAAATATTTGGCAGGAAGGGGCCAAGCAAAATAGTGTTCTTTAACCATGTTTCCTCTCTTCCTCACCAAGGAATGCACACATGTTTGTTTTTCATTGCCTCCTTAACGATCCTTAACGAGCTGCTCGCGAGCGCTTGCATGAACATAATGAGTCGAGCCGAACAATGATTTCAGCTCGTTATTCTTAACGAGCTTAACGATCACGAGCTTAATGAGCCGAGCCTTAACGATCCGAGCAGCTCGTTAGTCCACCCCTACCCGAGCCTGACCTGGCCCGAACTTCGGGCTTACCAACCAGGCCCGAACTGAACCGATAAAAGCCCTGCCTGGTCCAACAAGCCCGACCCAAGCTAAGCCTAAATCATGTTTCCTGCAAGCCCGAGCCTGGTCCAGATTCAGGCCTGATTTTCGGGCCGGGTCAGGTCGGGCCGTCCGGGGGCGGGCTGCCCATGCACCTAACTACTTCGGACCAAGACCAAAACTAGAATGGATAGAGACTAGAATGGATAGAGACTAGAATGGGTAGAGACAAATTTGGAGTTGAGAGGGTTAACATGGAGTCCCCCAGTCTGGTTCTAGCTGCCGCCGCGCCTGTTCTCGTCGCTGAGTCTGGATCGCCATGCCCCGTCGCTGAGTCGGAACCTCGCGTCTGTGATGTGAGATTGCCCACGGATTTCCAAACCATCAGCATCACGTCTCCGTGACGGTTTTTGACCTTCGCTGACGAAGTAAAATCGTCGACTAAACCCGAACTGGTTATAGTGTTGTCCGGGTCCTACCACTAAGTTAGTGGAGACTCAAAAACGGTATTTTTTGAGGATAATGAAGTTACGGAAATAAGGAAGTTCGATCTTAAGGAAAAGCGGGTGTGTGATTCATTCCGACTATCCAAGAGGTCGTTCTAACGACGCAGAAGAGAATCCCTTCTCATGTTGAGACTGAAAATCACCAATCAAACAATGAAGAAGATTCTCATAATAATGATGTAACGGTCCAGGGTAATACCCATATTATAATTGCTTGTTCTTTTCTTTTATGCATCATCATGACATCATGCATCATATCATCTATGTTTTATAAAATAAAATTATTTCTGTAAACCCCTTTTCAACATGTTCCCTCTCATATGGTTATTATAATAAAACCTTCTTCTCCTTTTCTTTTAACAAAACCCTAAAACCAATACTACAAAACGAAATAAAATACTTTCAGATATATTCATATTTGAGAATAAAACTGGTTTCGTTCTATTTTGATTTTGCAACAGTTTTCCAAATAGTTTTAAAATAAAAAGAGAAGGAGAAAAACCCTAACCCTCCAACACTAGCCTTTCCCCTCTGGCCCTCTTTCCTCTCTGGCCCGACCTGCTCTTTCTAACCGTCGAGCCCATCAGAGCGGCCCAGCTCTCCCTTCCCCAGGCCTCTCTCCGTTTTTCCTCTCTCCCCCGCAGCCCACCTAGCCCAAGTCCACCTTCTGGCTCGTACCTGTTCCCTAGGGGAGATGCTCCTACTCACGATGTTCCTGTCGTCTTCCCCGCAAAGTCACGCAAAGGGCGTGGTACTGTGGTCCTCCTCGCGCCCAGGGCCGGCCCTGATATTTCAAGGGCCCGGTGCAAGACCAAAAAAGGGCCCCCATACTGTTGTCGCTGGCCGCCAGCCCCTTCCGCCTGCGGCTGCTGATTCCTCTTCTTCTTTCTTCAAGCTTTTGTCTCTCTAAACCGTATGAGCATTGTGAACAATGAAGAACAAATTGAGAATGAATCGAATCGGACGAATAGAAGAATATATAATCTCCTCCATTAATTCGTTCAAAACAGTTAGAAATTTCGATAGAGAGAGTTGCCCCATCTTTGACACCCCGGCGGTGATTATGGAACGGGAAAGGAGAACGAGGAGGCAAAGTGAGAGTAAATGCGATGAGAACCTGAACTAAGTCAATGAGGCCGATCCTTTTTTTTCTTCTTCAGCGATAGCTCATGCATGCGTACAGGTGCATGCAATTAATGCCTCTAGAAGTTTGTGCTGCTAGCGAGCGTTAGTTGATTTTTATTGGGTAGAAGAAAATCCAAGCGAATGGCCTAGCAGCTGCTGTACGTATACATACATGGCTGAGGGCCCCTAGCGAGCGGAGGCCCAGTGCGGCCGCACCGGTAGCACCGGCTCAGCGCCGGGCCTGCTCGCGCCCTCTCTACTTTACCCGGGAGCGCCACAACCACTCCATCCCCTCGAACCCTAGAGCTCTCCTCTTCCTCCCCCATCCTCGCGCCTCCACCCCTCTCCCCTTTCTCTTTTTCTGTGAACAAAACGGGGAAGAAAACCCCACAACACCGCCTCCACCTCGCCATGGCGCTGCCGCTACCGGCCGCCCCTCGACGAACCGAACCCACCAGAAGAACCGCCTCGTCGTCCTCATCTCCCCTCTGCAAGGAATCGAGCCGGGGCTCTTCCAATCGACAGCAGTTTCACCGATACCGTCTCCGAGCCCGGCGGTAAAAGCTTCGATGCCGGCCGCCATACGCCTCCTCCGCCCGCGCGGAGCACTCCTACACGTTCCTGGTTAGCGTGCGCATCTCCTTGATCGCTTGCCCTGTAAGAAAATACCGGTCTACCCTCTAATTCCTCTGCTCTCATCCGTGGTGCCGCTCACAATAGCAATTGAGGCTAGAGGGTAGAGACCATTATATACACTGCTAATTCCGATTGTTAATCGTATACAGTTAGGATTCCGAGAGATAGATTATCTGTTTAAACAAGACTCCTGATTATCATAACCAACCACGATCATTAGTAATCAGAGTTTGAGTCTAATACGATGTGTCCCTAATAACACACATGTGTGAGTCATGTGCCGTGTCTGATTTAAATTCCAATTCAAACACGCAGGCTTTCAACAATCCACAGAGCCAATCCTGTAGACAACCTGGTTTTCCGCTCTGTACTGTGCCCGGGCAAATAATAATTCCAGTAACTATTAAACAACAAACTGTTATTTCCAGTACAGCCGTAACGGCTTCCTTGATCAAATTCCATCAAGTAAAAATGAGCATAACTTCCGTATTCCAAATTCCATAAAGAAGTATGAATAATGATAAAAGATTAAATGTTGCAAGCCACACTTGAATATAATTCCTACATCTCCCACTTGGCTGAAACATTCAATCCAAGAATCGGAGACCCATATTGAAAACATGTTTACAAAATAATTCCTGACTAAGAGGCTTAGTCAGTGGATCTGCAAGCATGTCAACTCCAGGTAAAAATACTAAACGAACTGTCTTTAACCTATTTATTACGTCTCTAATGTAATGGTATCTTCCTTCTATATGTTTACTTCTGCTATGAAACTTTGGATCCTTTGAGACCTTGATCGCAGCTTGATTATCACAATATACTGTAACAGGGTTTGATGCACTTTCCACAATGTTGAGAGACGCCAGAAACTCCTTCAACCATACAGCCTCCTTCACCGCTTCTGAAGCTGCAATGTATTCGGCTTCCATAGATGAAACAGCAACCGAATCTTGTTTCTTACTACACCAGGAAATTGCACCTCCTGCCAATGTATAAATATAACCAGACGTTGACTTGCGTTCATCAGGATCCCCTTGCCAATCCGCATCAGTATAACCCTGCAGCTGGAGATTGTGACCATTGAAACATAAATAATAATCCAATGTTCCTTTGACATAACGAAGACAATTTCTAACTTGTTTCCAATGTTCTTCCCCAGGATTTTTCTGGTATCTACTAAGAACTCCAACAGCATGACACAAATCAGGGCGAGTAAACAACATTGCATACATCAAAGACCCTAATGCAGAAGCATATCGAATATTGCTCATTTTCTCTTTTTCCTCAAGTGATTTAGGACACATGTCCTCGCTGAGTTTAATTGCTTTAGATATAGGTACAGTTAAGGGATTGCAATTTTCCATAGCAAATCGTTTTAGTACAGTTTTCAGGTATGCCTTTTGAGACAGTCCCAAAATTCTTTTGTTCCGATTTCTATGTATTTCCAACCCTAAGACGTAGGATGCTTCCCCCATATCCTTCATGGCAAACTTTGAAGATAACCAAGACTTGACTTCCATCAGTACTGCCTTATCATTAGATGCAACTAAAATATCATCTACATACAGCGAAAGCAATACAAATTTCCCTCCCACCATTTTCATATATATGCAATGATCACCTTCCGTCATTGAAAATCCATATGACGTGATTGCATTATCAAATAATATATACCACTGACGTGAGGCTTGTTTAAGCCCATAAATAGATCTATTTAATTTGCAGACCTTTCCTATATTTCTTTTTTCTATAAAACCATCTGGTTCATATATATTTCTTCTTCTAGAATACCATTGAGAAATGTTGTCTTAACATCCATCTGATGAAGCTCCAAATCAAAATATGCAGTTAATGCACTCAATATACGGATAGAAGTAAATTTAGCAACAGGAGAGAAAGTTTCCACAAAGTCCACTCCTTCCCTCTGTGTATATCCTTTAGCAACCAACCTTGCTTTATATTTTTCCACCTTCCCTAATGCATTTAACTTTCTTTTAAAAATCCATTTAGATCCAATAGGCTTTCTTCCGTTTGGTAAAGTAACCAATTCCCAAACCTTATTCTTATTCATAGAATTTAACTCCTCATACATGGCTTCCATCCATAGATTGGATTCTGGACTTTCCATTGCTTCCTTATACGATTTTGGTTCTTCCTCTAAAGTTTTAGAGTACACCTCCCCAAAGAAAACAAAATAATCATCTAAGTAAGAAGGCATGTGAGAATTCCTCCCACTTCTCCTAGGCATACTAGTTGAAGGGAGTGTCAGTTGTATCATTGTTATTCTAGTTTCTTGATCAGAGGGGCGGCTGCCATTCATTTGCACATCAGATTCAATAGGCGCAGCTAATAGTTCCACCCTTGCACGCTTAGCACGGCGGGGTGTGTCCTGATCCAAGAACAATGCATCTCTACTTTCTATTAACTTCTTCTTTTCTGGATCATAAAATCTGTAGCCATTAGATCCCTGAGAATACCCAATGATAATACCAGGAGTGCTTTTGGGTTGAAGTTTAGTGCGCAGCTGGCTTGGTGTTCTAATCTGAGCATTGCAACCCCAAACAGCTAAGTTGCGTAGAGACGGCTTCCTCCCCTTCCAAAGTTCATAGGGAGTGGCTTTTACAGCTTTTGATGGTGAATTATTTAATAGATACACAGCAGTGTGCAATGCTTCACCCCAAAAAGACAACGGGAGGTCGAGAGAAAGCCATCATTGACCTTACCATATCTAATAGTGTCCTATTCCTCCTTTACGCTACTCCATTCTGTTGTGGAGTATAAGGCATAGTGTACTGATGCACAATTCCATGTTTCTTACAGAAATCATCTAGAATTCCAGATGTGTACTCTCCTCCACGATCTGTTCTTAGTATTTTAATCTTCTTGTTCAATTGATTTTCCACTTCAGCTTTAAATGTTATAAAGCTTTCAAAACCTTCTGATTTATGTTTAAGAAGATAAACATAACCATATCTAGAATAATCATCTATGAATGTGATGAAATAAACTTTCTGGCCTCCTAGTGTGGGTGTAGAAAACTCCCCACAAATATCAGAATGGACTATGGCAAGTTGTTCAGTCGATCTATCAGCTTTAGGAAAAGGTGATCTAGTCATTTTTCCCATGATGCAAGCTTCGCATATGCCATAATCCTCCCATTTAATATTCAAGATTCCAGAACTAATAAGCCTCTTAATTCTGTTTTTAGATATATGTCCGAGTCGCAAATGCCAAATATATGACTCAGAACAATTATTACTGCCACCAATATTCCTCACAACTGAGTTTCCCTCTTCTCCTACCAAACAGACCGAGGAGTTTTCTTCCAAAATATCATCCAAGAAATATAACCCATCGTGTCTGATTCCTGAATGTGCTAATTTTCCATCCAGTAAAAGTTTAACCTTTCCATCACCAAACAAAGTTTTATATCCAGTATGTTCTAGTTTTGACACAGATATTAAATTCCTTCTCATGTTGGGTGAATACAGGGTATCTTTTAATACTAGCTTTCCTCCACAGGGGAGTTTGAGAGTGTAATCCCCTATCCCAAGTATGTCTGCTTTAGCAATTATTCCTAGGTAGACATGTCTAGTTCCTTTGGGAATAGGTTTCATAGCAGAAAAAGACTTGCAATCTCTAGATATATGTGAGGTGGATCCTGAATCTACGACCCAACTATTCTGGAAAGTAGTAGTAAATAGTGCTTCTGTGCAAACATAAACATCGGAAATACCTTCAGGGGATTGATTCCCCTTGCGGCTATCTTGATTATTATTGTTGCCCTTCTTGTCATTTAGCTTCCTCTTCTTATTACATTCTTTCCTGAAGTGGCCATACTCCCCACAGTTGTGGCATGTAAAATCCTTCTTGTCAACCTTGTGGTTTGAATGATATCTATTACGATCAACTCTATCATGATCAGCTCTGTCACGACGTTCCTCTCTGCCAGTGCCATACCTATCATCTCTGTCCTTCCTTTTATTAAGCCTATCCCTCAGATCAATACCAGGTTTCTTCCTTTGAAAATTCCTTTGATTCCCTTGATGCTTATACTCACCAAGGTGCAGCTCAGCTGAATATGAGATTTTTTCCTTTCCTTGTGAATTCTTCCTGTCCTCTTCCATAAGTAAATGATGCCTTAAGGTGCGCAGATTCAGTGTACGTTCCATATGGCAAAAAGATATCTTGAACTGCTCCCAGGAATTAGGCAGTGAGTTTAGTGCTACCATAACCTGTACTTGCTCATTGAATGGATAGCCAGCATTTTTAAGATCTTCCACAAGGACGCTCATCTTATTCAAGTGCTCATTAATGCTTGTGTTCTCACCCATCTTGGAACAAAGGAACCTATTAAGCAGACTAAGTACTTTGATAAGGGAAACCTCACCAAAATCTTGTTTCAGCCTGCGAAATATTTTACTAGCTGAAGTTTCAGATTCATACTCTCCAGCTAAAGAATCTGTCATTGACCCAAGGATAAAAATTCTGGCCTTTTTATTATCCAGTCCATGCACCTAGTTCCTCAGCATAATTCTCCTTTTCATCATCGGATGCATCATCAGCAGGTTTAACAGGCGCAGAAGTCATTACCACATATTCAATATTCTCAGCAGTCAATAAGAACATAATTTTTCTCTTCCAGACTGTAAAATTCGAGCCATCTAACTTATTGTTGGATTTCAGCAATTCAGCAAACACACTATTTGAAGCCATTGCAAAAAACGTGAGAAACTACAGATCGATTCAGATCAAATACCGAAAAGCTTTCAATATGCTATTCCTTCTTTCAATCTGCTATTCCTTCTTTCCTCCTCTCGCAATTTGTCGGATCGTAGAGCAGATCGAATACCTTGGCAAAGGAGAGATCGATCTTGACTTGGAGTGGAGATTCCTGGCAGCTTCTTCCGCCCGTGATTTTCCTCTGCGGGCCTTGCGAGATGGCGCACGTGAGCAAGGGCAGCGGGCGTCGGCGAGATGGCGCGCGTGAGCGAGGGCAGCGTGCGTCGGCGGGATGGCGCGCGCTTGGTGGCAGGACTCGGCGAAGCGGAATCCTACGCGTGGGATTTGGCGATGGCAGAGTTGGTTGGAGAGGCAGAGTTGGAGCGGAAATAGGCTTGGAGATTCCAGGCTTCAGATCGGAAAAAGAAATAACGACGACGACCCTTGGCCGGATTATCGTCGTAATCGAATTACGGCTCTGATACCAATGTAATAAAATACCGGTCTACCCTCTAATTCCTCTGCTCTCATCCGTGGTGCCGCTCACAATAGCAATTGAGGCTAGAGGGTAGGGACCATTATATACACTGCTAATTCCGATTGTTAATCGTATACGATTAGGATTCCAGAGATATATTATCTGTTTAAACAAGACTCCTGATTATCATAACCAACCACGATCATTAGTAATCAGAGTTTGAGTCTAATACGATGTGTCCCTAATAACACACATGTGTGAGTCATGTGCCGTGTCTGATTTAAATTCCAATTCAAACACGCAGGCTTTCAACAATCCACGAGCCAATCCTCGTAGACAACCTGGTTTTCCGCTCTGTACCGTGTCCAGAGCAAATAATAATTCCAGTAAGTATTAAACAACAAACTGTTATTTCCAAGTACAGCCGTAACGGCTTCCTTGATCAAATTCCATCAAGTAAAAATGAGCATAACTTCCGTATTCCAAATTCCATAAAGAAGTATGAATAATGATAAAAGATTAAATGTTGCAAGCCACACTTGAATATAATTCCTACATGCCCGTCTTCTTCCCCATCTAAATCGCTCTGCCCATGTTGACATTTTTTCTCCATCGTAGGAGCTCACCGCCGGCGATGCTCCGGTGACCCCCTGGACCTCTCACCACCACCATCTGCTTCGCCACGTTCAGGCGCATCTCCGACACCATCTTCTCGGTCTTGGTTCGCCTCGAATCGGCGGATCAATTCGCGAGTTTGATCCAGCCTTTTCTGTCCTTTTTGCATCAGATCCGGCGCTGATGGGCCTTGACCCAGATCCTCTGGCGTAGCCCGTTTCTCCATGCGCCCAGCTCTTGTCCGGCCCGGCTCGCCCCTCCTTTTGTTTTTGTTTAAATATTGTAAATTTCATATCTTGCAAACTACAACTCGGATCAAAATGTATTTTATATGCTCTTTGATCAGAAAAATGCAAGGAACAATATTATGCCATCCGTTCATCTGCTTGCATCTCGCATCATGTCGTTCAATGATAGTTATGCATGTTCACCTAACATATATATGGAGTATTTTGGAACACCGCCTAAGGTTTCCTCGCTCGTTTAAATTGGAAGTAGCTCACCCTTGCCATGCTACTGCCATGCTAATCCACCTTTAAATTTGATGGTAGAAAATGCAACTCGAACCTAGTTTGTTTGGCTAGGGTTCCGACTCCGATTAATTTGGATAAGTTGCATCGCATCATCCTTGCCATGTCATGCATATCATCTTGATCATGCCGATTCTTTTGCCGTAGTAGTAAGACTTGCATAGGTTGTGTGTTCCAGCATTTACTTCTTTCCGGATAGGATCCCGGAGTGGTGTTGTGAGATACGACAAGTCCTCCGGATGTTCCTCGGCAATCATAACAGGCAAGCATTTCCTAAACTCCTGTCTCTGCAGGAGTCGCTCACCTATTTTATTTTGCTTTCTGCCTTATGCTATCCTTATGTTGCGTTCTGTTGTTTCACGTGTCCCATCCACTTGTTACCTCAAGCAACCCATATTGCCTCCACCAACCTCCTACAGCTATTGTTTGGTTATCGGGTCTGCCTTGCGAGTCATAGTGCATGCTAGTGCTGTTTACACCGTGTTACCGTTATCGCTATCTTATCGGGTTATCTGTTGAGGGTATCATGGTTATTTGTTAATAGTTGCTTAGCGGAGGCATCAGTGGGCCAGCTGATCGTTTTGTGATGGCTCACTTGTGTTTCTTTATAACTTATGACCCGAGTTCTTGTTATCTGTTCCGAGACTGAGCGCTCTAACCACACATGGGTATGCTTACCGGGTCTCCCCTTGACCACTACCGGAATCTACAGCTTTGTCCAGTGGCCACAATTAGTTTGAACATTTTGTTTCTCCTGGGCGTGCAAGCTTGTTTCTTTGTGGTCAGATGATATGATGTTACTTTTGGGGAAGCCATGTGTGCCTTGTATCCCCGTTGTCTCTTGCACGTCCGTAGGTGCGGCACGTATTGTTAAGCGGTCATCCTCTAGTGGGCTCTGATCCTCTTAGCCGTTCTCGCAACAGCTAAGTCCGCTTCGGAGCACGGCCAAACTTCGATACGGGTTAACTTGGTTAGGTGGCTTCCTGGACATTGTTGTGGTGAAGGAGAGTGTGAGTCGTGATATCCACCTGTCGTAAGTGGGTTGAGTGTGCGTGTGGGCACATTTGGACACCCCTGCAGGGTTACAATCTTATCGATAAGCCATGTCTGCGGTTATGGACGACTTGGATCTGTATGACTCGACCATAGACAACTTACACCTGTTGTTTATTAATAATAACTTGCGCAGTAAGTTAGCACAACTTCAATAATAAATGGTTAAGACTTGACAACCGTGTGAGTGCCTTTGTAAGTACTTCCTTGTGAGGGGGAACACATCGGTTGTGTTATGTTTGCAGAGTATATAACTGTTATTTTATGCGCTCTCTCATCTTCTCTGATTAGACGAATGTTGTAGAGAGTCTCTATAGGTTTTTAGCGCTTGCGCGCTGCCGCTTAATCCCACCATATTCCCTATGATGTTCCTATTGCGTCCTCTAAATCCCCTGCGTGCCTCAAGTACAAAGGACGACTGGTTGACGAATGCTTATTCGTCTGGAAGTCTTGTTAAGTACGAACCCGTACTTATTGCTGCTTCTTTGGGACATAACCGGACATGTATGAAGTCATGTTCGATGAAGACGACGTTAGCAAGGTTACCATTCCGGCTTGGGCTGGGCAGGGTTATGGATGCCATCTTTTATCTTCAGGACTCTTAGTCCCATTGTTCGTACTCGGACGTATTCGATCTTATGTATGATTTGAATCTGTGTATTGTATATTTGTATCTTGACTCGTTCGAGTCGTGGTTGTAATATATATGTTTCCTGTGGGCTCTATTGTAATCATGTTGTAATGTTACCACCCGTGTTAATTCCTCTGGCATCACGTGTGTGATTTGTCGCGCACGTCGTGTTGGAGGGCGTCTCAGAATCGATATCGTGCGGATTTCGGCGGGATCGCCGGAATCCTCATGATACCGGTTCTGGGGCGTCACAAATGATACCTCTCCACCACCATCTCCTATGATAAGATCACATAGAGAAAGAAGGAAAGCCATCTCAGATGATTATATCACTTACATGATTGAGGATGTAAATGATATACGAAAGGTGGATGATCCAACCTCATTATGAGGCATTAAAAATTTGAATTCATCAAAGTGGCAGGTTGCCATAGAAGACGAGTTGAAATCTATGGGCTCAAACGATGTTTTAGACTTAGTAGAAGTTCCTAATGGTTCCAGAAAAAAGTAGGCTGCAAATGAGTCTATAAAACCAAGTGCAACTCCAAAGAAAACGTCGAAAGATTCAAAACAACATTTGAAGAAATCCATCTATGGCTTGAAGTAAGCTTCAAGATAGTGGTACCTCAAGTTCGACAAGATTATTAGAAATTTTGGTTTTATGGAAAATATTATGGACAACTGCATTTATGTTAAGTTTAAGGGAAGTAGGTTTAAGATATTAGTCTTGTATGTGGATGACATATTGTTGGCCTGCAGTGATAAGAATATGTTGCATGAGACCAAGAATTTTCTTTCTTCCAATTTTGATATGAAGGATCTCCATGAAGCTTCATATGTTCTAGGAATTGAGATCCATCGAGATAGGTCTAAAGGTGGTTGGGACTATCACAAAAAGGCATACTTTGAGTGAGTACTAAAGAAATACAATATGTATAAGTGCTTTGGATCACCTGTTTCCAATAGTCATGTGTGGTAAGTTTGGGACATTTCAAGTCTCGAGGAACAAAACTGAAACTGATCATATGAAATTGGTTCCTTATGCTTCAGCTGTCAGAAGTATCATGTATGCACAAGTCTGTACGCGCCCTGACTTGGCTTTTGTAATCGGGATGCTTGACATATTCCAATCAAATCCAGAATTAGACCACTTAAAGGCCGCAAAAAAAGTCTTGTGTTATATGTGAGAAACAAAATACTACATGCTTACATATAGAAGGTCTGATAACCTGAAAATTGTTGGTTATTCAGATGTTGATTATGCCGGCTGTGTGGATAGTAAGAAATCTACGTCAGGTTATATATTCACACTTGCCGGAGGCTCAAAATAAATGATATTTGCTTCATCTACGATGCAAGCATATTATATAGCACCTTATGAGGCCACTGACCAGGCTGTATGATTAAAGAATTTTATTTCCGGGCTTAAAGTGGTTGACAATATTTTAAGACCACTTCTATTGTGCGATAATGAACATGTAGATTTCTATGTGAGTAACAAGAAGTCAAGTGTTAATGCCAAGCACATTAACATTAAGTATCATATTGTGAAACATAGAATCTAGGATCAAATATAAAATATCAGTTGCAGTCCCACTTGCAACTCCCGTGCTATCACAAATCTCGACGCAATTCCACAAATTGTTATTTAGGAATCAACCAAGTTGTAACTTAAACCACGGCGGATCGAGATTAGCAAAAGCGATAAAACTATATAAAAATACAAATAACCATGCAATGTTTTTTTAGGAAATGCTTTTTGCGCACACGGTTGGTAAAACTTCAATATATTGAAAATAATGTATGTATAACTTAATAAATATAAATAAATAAAAAGGTACTTAATTTTTTCTAGATACAAATGTATCTAGTTATAACAAACACGTCTAAATACATCCATATTCAGATAAAGTTGAGTCAATTATTTTAAATCATACAGAGCAAAATAATTTTCTTATGTGCACAAAGGACAAAAAAAACAAGAGAAAACGATAAATTAAATCTTAGTAGACAATTCTTAGTATATAATATAAAAGTGGGGAGTGGTGTTTTGTAATGTGGGAGCATATGGGAGCATATGCTCCCTTCATTTTGAAATGAATCTTGCACATATTTTGAAATTTCAAAAAAAATGAAACAAAAAAATTGCACGTACATCTTCACGTGCTACACGTTCACAAAGTCGTTCCAGGAAAAATTGACTTATCAATTGTCATGTGGTGCGTGTAAAAAGACAAAATTCAGTGCTAAGAAATAAGGCTGTTCACAAGATTTTTTTTTCTTTTTTACATATATCATAAAAAATATATTTCTCTCATGAAACTTAGCAAACTCACATGTATTATGAAGATGTACATGTTAATTTATTTGTAATTTTTTTCAACACTTACAAATATAATTATTTAGTAGAGGTAGCATATACACCCGGGAGCCGGATTAAATTTCCTATAAAAGCACACAGTGTCACCGAAACAAGTGGTTGGTGCGGTGCTAGATAAGTTCAGTAGAAGATTCGATTCCTTCCCTGTACATCCTAATATATTTCTCCGCGTCATTACTATGATAAGACAGGCAAGGCCAAAAGCTATTAGGAGCCCGTGAGCAACAAGTAGACAGAAAAATAAACAACAAAAACCGCACGAATCTTCGCGTAAAAGCTAACGGTTATACATTTGACTGAGCACTAACCAAGTTCTCAGCTAGCTTAGCTGAGCTCAGAACTAGCAAATCCCTATGTAGTAAAATAAAACTATATGTAGTGTCAACTAAACATTCTGATGACATGATAAATCACTAGTTGAAAAAACGAAAGTTGTGATAACTAGATATGTTACTCCCTCCATCCCGATTCATAGGACATGTATGTATCCCTATACAATAAATTTGAGCAACATAATTACATGATATATATACAAAATACATATTGTTAGAAAATTTAGATATTTTATTTTCTAATGATATAATGTTTATGTTATACAATTTATATTATGTTAGTTAAAATAATGATCTAGGGATACGCGTATGCTATATAAATTAGGACAGATAGAGTACCATAAAATCACACTATTTAAAACAAGATGAGTCCAGCCTTATAAATATGACTTTGCACGATATCATAAATATGTTACGGAGCCGTTAATGTGTCCCTTTCCCACGAGTTGCACGCGTAGTGTTAGATATTGCAAAAGTTTCACCAGCGGTTTTTGCGTGCGATCGGTTGGTGTGGTCGGGGTGCATATACGGCAATAAAACTCGGAGCGGAGGACCTAAGCCAGTCCAGAGCCAGACTCCTCTTGAGATAGCGAGAGAGCAAATACCAGCGTGCCAATGGGCGAGGTGGACGGCTTGGCGACGTACGAGGCGCTCGCCTCCTCCCTTCCGACGTGTCGAGGCCTCTGGCGTGCCCCGTACCGCATATACGGCAACTTCATGTACCCGGCGCACCTCATGGCGTCGACGCTCGCCATGCGAGACGCCTTCGTCGCCCGCCCCACCGACGTCGTCCTCGCCACCATGCCCAAGTCCGGCACGACGTGGCTCAAGGCCCTAGCCTTCGCCGTTGCCCGCCGCGACCGCCACGCGCCGGACGACGCGCGCCACCCGCTCCTCCGCTCCAGCCCGCACGACCTCGTCCCGTTCCTGCACACCCTCTACGAAAGCCACCACCGCCCGGGCCCTCCCAGCTCGCGCCTCGAGGAGGAGATGCCGCCGCCGCGCATCCTGGCGGTGCACGCGCCCTTCTCGCTCCTGCAGGCCTCGTCTGTGGCGGAGTCCAGGTGCCGCATCGTGTACCTCTGCCGAGACCCCAAGGACGCGCTCGTCTCGTTCTGGCACTACATCAGCAAGGCCGCGCCTCCCAGCTCCACCGCCGCCTGCTCGCCGCCGTTCCCCGAGGCCTTCGAACTGTTCTGCGACGGCGTCTCGCCCTTCGGGCCCGTCTGGGACCACATGGCTGAGTACTGGAAGGAGAGCGTGGCGCGGCCGGAGGAGGTCATGTTCCTCCGGTACGAGCGCCTCAAGGAAGACACCGTGGGGAGCGTGAAGCAGCTGGCGGAGTTCCTCGGCTGCCCGTTCACCGTCGACGAGGTGGCCAGAGGCGTCCCCGAGGCGGTTGTGGCGCTGTGCAGCATGGACCGGATGAGGAGCGTCAAGGCAAACCGGGACGGCGAGCACGGGGTTGGCTGGACTTTCAAGAACTCGGCCTTCTTCAGAAAGGGAGAGGTTGGGGATTGGAAGGAGCTCATGACGCCCGAGATGGCGCGCAGGATTGACGCCATCGTGGAGGAAAAGCTGCGAGGCTCCGGACTCTCCATGATCCCGTAGCTGAGGTTTATATTCATGTCTACCTGGTCGTCCTGGTCAGATGGGATGCATCTTCTCCTCGTTGCCGCCAACTTGCTCTACGCCTCTACCCAATGTTCCCATGTGAATGGCTCATACGGGCTACTTACTGGGAAGCAAATTTGGTGTATATGAGCATCAGTGTTTCTGATTTCAAAATATTTAAAAACATGATATTTGTTTCATGAATACATACACATGTCCCGAATACTCGTGTGAAGTTTCAGTAAAAATTGCGTTGTACTTTGAGCCACAGGAAAAAAACAAATTTGTGTCTATGTATATGGGCATGTATTTGGCAAAAACAAAAACTACCATATCTTTAGAATGTTTATATCTATGTGCGTATTTAGTTACAATTTTTTTTGGAATCCAAAAAATGTGATTTTCAAAATACAGGTGCTCATGTGCTAAAGATACTTCCCATTGTTTACTGGCCTTGATTCCTTGAGTAAGAACTTTCCTCTAGTCGGGCAAGCTAAATCCGATTAAATATGTGGTGTGCTCATGCATTCGCAATGTGATGCTATGAAATTTAACTTTGTCTAAAATTGAACATACGAAATTTATCCTAACTTTATCTAAAATTGAATATATCTAGTTTCTATTTCTTTAAAATGGTTAAAATGGTACTTAGACATTGAAATGCTCATTTCTATTGCCCTTAACTTTCGTAGCAGGTGAGATAAAGTGCTACTAGTACATAATATTTTCCTTTCCTACTTTATCTCCATATGTCATATATAGAACTTATATTCCTTTTGGACATGTATCTTAGCTAAGTAATCTTAATACAAGGAAAGTATGAAGCTTTACCAAGATCATTTGTATCATAATTACAAAGATAAAATCTCCTATCTTGCCAATAAGATTATATCCACATAAAATAGTGAAGTTTACCCCCAATCTCGTCTTGAGTACAAGTGTAACATTCTTTATTTAATCCTTGCAAGATTTATTTTGTGTCACATTTGGTTTTGTAGAGCCATTAACGGCCTACCATTATTTAACTCATCAAGAAAACTATAAATTCTTTACGCCACTAAAACTAATACTCCTCATCCTATATGGAAAAATCAACCAAGGTGAATGTTCACACACATTACTTATCACAGGAAAAATTTTGGGACTCAATACAAGTGTTGCATTAGGTATTTGCATTACTCTCAACGTACATGATGCATGTTAACAACGATCTAATGGAGTTCTCCCTAAGAATTATATTCATAAGCTCCAAGTTCTGATGATCACTTTATTTTGCAGAACATATTTCATAATGTTGATAATGTTAGTACTAAACCACAATATAGATAGACATAAGGAAGAAAACAACATAATGAAATGTGACTCATGATTATAAACGACGTTGGCAGAAATAAAATCATAAGCATCATGATACTGACAAACTTGCCACTTAAGACGGTGTGACACATGATTATACACCATGTTAGTTAGAAATACAGTGACAAGCCACACGCTATATCGTGATCGAGATTACAATGGCAAACTGGACACATTAGTATTCATGTGTGCTTTATGATGTTCATAAGGGAGTAAGTATATATTATCATGAAAAGGAAATCATTAATGTGATTTTTATTCATTCTAGTGTAATCATTCACTTTCCAAATAGTCCTTCTCATTGGTTTCATCCTACTTGGAGAATTAATACATTATCATTTTGAACATTAGCATTTTGGTGTAAAATAAGTGAGTACAATATCCCATATTAAATGAGACATTCCACCCCCCTTGAAATGTGGTAAATTTCTCTTACAAAGTAGAAATCACACTCCCATTGCTGAAATGGGATGATATTTTTGTGAGCATCATTATTAACACAACAAGCATGAATAAAACTTACAATGATATGAATCAAAATAAATTCATTTGTTGTTCTAATATGTATCACCGTTACGATGGAAACAAAACAAGAACCAGGAGTGATGTTTTGGCTCTTCGATGCATATGCTTACTTTATTTTGAAATGCATCTTTGGTACATTTTGAAATGTTAAAAAATGCCAAAGGAAACTATATGAACACACATAGATTGACGGGTAAAAATATGTTTTTTTTTTGGTGGATGGAGCATATGCACAAGGGATCCAAATTGACATATGGCAATAATCAACGTTGGTCAGAATATTGTCATATACTATGGTAATATTTACTCATAAAAATATCTCTAATCAAAACTTTCCGTTATTTCTGTTTTCATACGAGAAATATAAAATCACATTATGATCAGTAAAAATATTTGCTAAGTCAATAGCTAATACTAAGACAAAGGATGAACATAATGCAATCCACTGTGGTATCAGACACAGGGTTCATGGTTCATTATTGATCACTTTTTTCATGAAACTTAGACACTATAATTCCAATGACATTAACCAAACGATTCAAATTTCTCGTTAAAACTTTCATTCACATAGTACGAATAATACCATACTTTTGGACATTAACATCAACATAAAAATGACATCTCACTGATTTTACATTAGAGTGACACCATAGTAAAAATTGTTGGAGATATGCCCAAGAGGCAATAATAAAATGGTTATTATAATATATCTTTGTGTTTATGATAAATGTTTGCATACCATGCTATAATTGTATTAACCGAAACATTGATACATGTGTGTTATGTAAACAACAAGGAGTCCCTAGTAAACCTCTTGACTAGCTTGTTGATTAATAGATGATCATGGTTTCGTGATCATGAATATTGGATGTTATTAATAACAAGATCATATCATTAGGTGAATGATTTGATGGACACACCCAATTAAGCGTAGCATAAGATCACGTCATTAAGTTCAATTTGCTATAAGCTTTCGATACATAGTTACCTAGTCCTTCGACCATGAGATAATGTAAATCACTTATACCGGAAGGGTACTTTGATTACATCAAACGCCACTGCGTAAATGGGTGGTTATAAAGGTGGGATTAAGTATTCGGAAAGTATGAGTTGAGGCATATGGATCAAGAGTGGGATTTGTCCATCCCGATGACGGATAGATATACTCTGGGCCCTCTCGGTGGAAAGTCGTCTGATTAGCTTGCAAGCATGTGAATGGTTCACAAGAGATGATATACCACGGTACGAGTAAAGAGTACTTGTCGGAGACGAGGTTGAATGAGGTATAGAGATACCGATGATCAAACCTCGGACAAGTAAAATATCGCGAGACAAAGGGAATCGGTATCGTATGTAAATGGTTCAATCGATCACTAAGTTATCGTTGAATATGTGGGAGCCATTATGGATCGGAGAGAAGTCTCAACCATGTCTGCATAGTTCACGAACCGTAGGGTGACACACTTAAGGTTTGATGTCGTTTTAAGTAGGTATGGAATATGGAATGGAGTTCGAAGTTTTGTTCGGAGTCTCGGATGGGATCCAGGACATCAAGAGGAGGTCCGGAATGGTCCGGAGAATAAGATTCATATATAGGAAGTCACTTTCCAAGTTTTGGAAATGATCCGGTGAATTTATGGAAGGTGGTTTCTAGAATTATCCGGAATAAATCACTATGGAAGGAGGAGTCCCGGAGGGACTCCACCAACCCTAACCAGCCAACCAAGTGGGAGGGTGGAGTCCATGGTGGACTCCACCTCCTTGGCCGGCCAAGTAAGGGGGGAATGGGTGAGTCCATGTCCCTCTAGGTTTCGTCCATAAGGCAGTTTTTCTGTTGGGGTCTTATTCGAAGACTTTGGGCAAACCCTTGGGGTTCCACCTATATAATGAGGAGGAGAGGGAGGGGGCTGCCTACACCTTGGCCGCACCACCCAAGCCCCTTGAGGCCGGCGCCCCAGCTCCCCTCTCCCAAACCCTAGCCGCCCCTCCTCACACCTCTCTCCCGTAGTGCTTACGGCGAAGCCCTGCCGGAGTTCTCCACCACCATCACCACCACGCCGTCATGCTGGCGGGATTCCGAGGATGATCTACTACTTCCGCTGCACGCTGGAACGGGGAGAAGGACGTCATCATCAACACCGAACGTGTGACCGAGTACGGAGGTGCTGCCCAACTATTGCACCGTCAAGATCTTCTACGCGCTTTCAAAAGCGGCAAGTGATCGACTACACCAACAACGAGATCTAATCTCGTAGGCTTTGGAAATCTTCGAGGGTTAGTCTCATAATCTTCTTGTTGCTCCCATCTACTAGATTGCATCTTGGCTTGGTTTTTGTTCTTGCGGTAGGAATTTTTTTGTTTTCTATGCTACGAATCCCATCAAAAATGACATATTCTCCAAATAAATTTGGCATAAAATCACATGCAGGTTCACCAAATAATAATATGTGATAATAAATAATAGCCAAAATTAAGATAATGCATCTCCATGATATTTAATACCACATTAAAATTATCCAAACAATAACATTATTGTTTAGAGAATTAACCATTATTTCACCAACATCATTATGAACTAACATTATCTTTAATTTTTGCATGTCAAAAGGAATGTAATGTAGTAACATATACATTAGAACAATGACTCAACATTATTAGGCCGCACATCGTGGTGCAGAAAATCGAACCACACGACCATCAATTCATCTTAAGGTGGCCATGGCCCATCAACAATGATCCCATAACTAAGAGATGACATAATTATGACATCCACATAAAATCATTAGTACTAACCATATCATAAAAAAAGGTCTACACAAAGTGCATAAAACCCTCTTCGCCATAAGAATGTCAAGCGTGCACCAACATTATTAGAACTCTTAAACTACACTAAATGCACTAAATGTCCAAAAAAACATCATAAATATGACCCATATCATTCTCAGATTTAAATATCAATTTTACAACATTAATTATCAATATTAATTGATACTCCAAATGATAGTCAACATAAAATGTCACAAGTGGCATTAATAAAATATCAAAAATGCCGAATATTTCCTTTCGTCCATTATTCAAAGATTATGGACATGCTCATTCAACATAACATGAGGCAATTTTTACTACTAGGTATAACCACTACCACACTTAAAATAATAGACATACAAAAAAAGCATAAAATGCTAAAACTGCATAAATGCAGTTCGATCAAACATTAGCACGATATCCCATTAAAATCTCAGCCCAGTAGATATAGAACATTGAAAAACAAAACAATTCTCTACTAGTTTGAACTTTTATGGGCCAAAGCCCGTAGAAAAATCGGCGCATTCTAGGAGAAGGCGTGCCATTAGCCCCACCAAGTCATCCTGCCTCATCCGATCTGTTGCACCCTACCGGAACAAAAAGAACCAACGCTTAACCCTAAAACCCCATCCTGCTCTCCTCCCTGAGTTTCGCACACCCACGAACATAGAGGCAATGACGGCGGGAGACCAGCAGCAAGCCCTTGTTCCTTTCTGATGTAGTGGAAGCGCTCGCTAGAGGAGCGTCTGCTGGACCAGGTCTCGAGCGCTCCTCCATCGAGCGTTGTGTGAGAACTGGAACTTAACATTCCGACCCCCTGTGTTACTCGTCAATCCAGGATTAACTTGACGACACAGCGAAATAAATATCATTGCAGAACGTGCAAAAAGTAATTATTACAAAGTTTGAGCCACAAAGTGAAATGTCTTGTGACATTTATTACAACCAGAAAACACAGCGGATAATAAAATGTGAAGTAACTCCATCTCAGCCACAGGCAGTCGATGTAGTCCACGAGGCCTCACTCCTCAGCATCGTCATAGTCGCCATAGTCTTCACCATCTTCATAGTACTCTGAATATCAACAAAAGTTTTGCCATGAGTACATTTCGTACTCAACATGCCCCCTCGTGCAAACCTACTAAATCTACATGAGGCTTCAAAGAAAGGCTATATGGTTCTTTTGCAGAAAAGCCAGTTTTATTTGCAATACTACACTAGATTTGATAAAAGCAGTTTTAGACGAAAACATGTTTTTTATTCAGTGTGATATTTCTCATCAATGTGACTGTCCATGACAACTCACATATATCATGGGATTCAGATTCCAAGGAAAGGATGGATGCAAAGAGGGAAATAACAAAACAGGTTCTTGTATGTCAAGAAGGATTCATGTGTCGTCCATGACCGAGGACGCGGCTATTCGAATAGGTTTAACTCTGCAGAGGTGGTACACTTTCACCACATGTCACAATCTCGCCTTGTTGCAGCCAGCCGTCGCTAGCATATCAATAGAGAGTTTGTGACGAGGTCTTTTAGCTAGATCCCCCAAAGATGTGACATGCCCACCGGGTATGGCGCACGGAACTGAGAGTATGTCCCCAAACCGGTCCCCCCATCTGTGCCGAAGGTTCCCCCGTAGGCAGACACCTCATCAGCGGTACGGCGACATCGACACCTAAGGCTGACTAACATACTCAACCAAGCCAGTGCCCATATAGCATGTGGTTGTACGGTTGTCACAATCTTCAAATCCAAGACTTGTTAGGATCCTTATGCGGCACGGACGATGGATTGCCCCCTCCAACAAATGAAGGGCAGCCAACCGCTCCTTCAACATCTGATCCAGCTATCGCCTGCTCCATGTTTAGATGGTAAGTTTCACCCAGAGAAGCATAGAGTAGAGGAAACAATAATGGCTAACTAGCCCAGCTCAACGAGCTCAACAATGTTCAAAGGGGTGTTTTGACCCGTAGGTCGATCAATTCCTCCGGAGAGGTAACATGAAGTTTCCTAAAGATTATATAGCATGGCTAAGCATTCTACTCTATCAGGATTATATATAATAACTACTCAGGGTATCAAGTAAAATGCGACAAACAGATCAAGTTGGTGTGTCAATCGACACGCTAGCTACTGGAATAAAATAGCATATATTTGTAAAACATAAAATAACATGCAAGTTGTAAAACTGGGATAAATATGATGAGAGGGCATGCCTTCGTTGTCGTCGAAAAACCCTCCTTCGTAGTCTTGGTTCGACCCGTTCCCGTCACTCCCTACTCGTCATAACGATGAACCACAATAAATACCAACTTCAAATAAACGCCAATAAAATCCAAATAGAAAGCTCCAAATAAATAATATGTGTCGGTCGTGCGGCATAAATAGTACATAGTACAAGAACGGGACTGGAATGACTCGTACCGGATTTGGGTTAACTAGGGTACAACGCATGATAATCGCTCTAAATTGGGTAATGAAATATTTTAGAAAACATATATTTAGCCAACATATGTAACCGGCATAATTTTTAGTATGCAGTGCACAAACAAACTATAATAGCTAGACATATACACTTGAAGAGTAATCTAAGATTAGAATATTTTACACGTACAGCAATGATCAACAGCTAATAATCAGCATGCTTGCAGCAGGTAACAATGATATTAACATAATAATGAATTATCAATTAACCATATTAAGCTAACAAAAGAACTATATGCTAATTCAACACCTAACGTGCTGAGCAAACAGTATGATCTTAATATTTACCATGACCGGCAATCTTTTACTGATAAGAACCAAACTAGTTTATTAACCCTGGAAGAGATACATGTAAGGCAATAATTAAATTCAGAAATTACAGCTATAGCTAGCATATGTAAATAAGTGTAAACCATACAGAAACGATATCATCTAATTCTACCCAGTACATACATAATCAAACATGTATAATTGATTCGCAAATTTACTACCTAGCTAACATATGCAACTAGAAGATGGCGTTCAGTTCATAACAATGCATCGTGTTCAAACTAGACAAGCAGAACTAGCACTACATAAGAAAAATGCAACTACATGTATATGTATGTATGCCCGTAGTAATGCAACAAGTTCAACTCAATCTTCACAAATAGTTTGATAAACATGGGATGTATTTGCCCACTAACAACACTAGTATCAGGTACGTATCATGTGTTGGAAACAAAACAGAAAACACGTTTTAGGTGGGCTAAACTGATGATGCCATCGGATGGCATTCGGTTCACCGGCGACTCGACAAACGATAAACTACGGCTGGAAACCATGTCTAGGAGGTAGGCGTAACTATCTCTACCGTGTGTGTGCAAGGATTTCTGCTGGTGCTCACCGAGCTCGTCGCAGTTCGTGGTTGAAGACGGTGGCCGGAGTCGAGGGCGTTGCTGTGGGTGTCGTCGGTGGTCAGCGGCTCGGCTTCCTAGCTCCGTGGATGAACTCCCCACGTCCCTGTGATCCTTCTGGCGCAGCAGCTCCGCCTCTAGTGCCCTGAATCACCGGGAACGCGAGCGGCGTTCGGCGGCGGCCTCGCGGAGCTTCGTGAGATTAGATCGGTTTAAGCCGCTAGGGCTTTGGGTGGCGGCGTGGGGAGGAAAAGAGAGGCAGGGGCGTCGACTTGAGGCTTTATAGGCTGAGGGGCGACGCGATTTGTGCTTCCAAAGAATCGGAACCGGAATTGTACGCGCGACGGTGTATCGTGTGCTGCACGAATTCCTGGCGTGCGTCGTCGCGTCCATCCGCTCAGCTGCAGCTAGCTGAGCTGAGCGTGGGCTTTGATGGGCTACTGGAGCGGCACTACGTTAGGCAATGAAGGGCCTTTGGCTGTTAGCTTCGGTGAGATTAATCCGTAGAGAAGAAAGGAATTAGAACAGAGGAGGGAATACTAGTACACGTGCATGAGTAGGACACGGAGGAAAATACTCAAATACACGATCTCCCGTTGCAGTGCATGCACGTGCATGTGCTTGGACCAATGGCACTCTAGGCAAAGAACTAATAAGAAGCAAATAGGCAATTTGACCACAGACTCAAATATAACTTCAAGGCAAAACAATCTCTGTGGCTTCAAATAGAAAATCAATTGGAAAGAATAAATCTTCAGAACTCCAAATAAAATATTCTTTTATTTTATTTTGCGGCATCATCCGTTCCTAAATAAAAATAAATCAGGTCACAAAAAAAATCCGGATGTTACAATTCTACCCCCCTTACAAGGAATCTAGACCCCGAGATTCGACCTAAGAGAAAAGATTTGGAAACTCCTCCCGGAGGGCATCTTCCCGCTCCCATGTCGCTTCTTCCTCGCTATGGTTGCTCCATTGAACTTTGAGAACTTGATCACATTCCTCCTAGTTGTCCTCAATTGTTCATCAAGAATTTTGACAGGGTACTCTTCATAAGTTAAGTCATCTTGCACTTCTATGGAATCCAACGAGGTTTTCCGAGCCTCTTCTTCCGGCTTATTGAAACATTTCTTCAGCTGGGACACGTGAAACACATTATGCACTTTGGACAGCTTCTCGGGTAATGCTAACTCATAAGCAACCTCGCCACGCCGGGCGGTGATCATAAACGGTCCAATGTATCGAGGTGCCAACTTTCCCTTTAGTCCAAAACGTCGCATCCCGCGAAGTGGAGATACTTTCAAGTACACATCGTCACCCTTCTCAAATGATAACTCGTGACGGCGTCTATCCGCATATACCTTCTGCCTAGATTGGGCGGCCCGTAGCCTTTCCCGAATCATCTTTACCTGCTTATCTGCCTCCTCTAGAGTATCGGGTCCAAATACTTGTTTCTCTCCCACCTCATGCCAGTTAAGTGGGGTGCGGCACTTCTGTCCATACAAAGCTTCAAATGGAGACATTTGTAGGCTCGCTTGAAAACTATTATTGTAAGAGAATTCTGCATACGGCAAACTCTTGTCCCATGTGCGCTGACAGGTTAGAGCACATGCCCGAAGCATGTCTTCCAAAATCTGGTTCACTCGCTCAGTTTGTCCATCAGTCTGCGGATGGTAGGCGGTACTAAAATTCAACTGCGTGCCCAAGACTTCATGGATCTTCTTCCAAAACCTTGAGGTAAATTGAGTACCTCGATCAGACACAATCTTTTTGGGGACTCCATGTAGGCAAACAATTCTGGCCATGTATAATTCGGCCAATTTCTCCCCCTTAAAAGTGGTCTTCACCGGGATAAAGTGAGCTGACTTGGTTAATCGATCCACGATGACCCAGATGGAATCATATCCCACTGTCGTCCTCAGGAGTCCTGTAATGAAGTCCATCCCGATTTCTTCCCATTTCCACTCAGGGACTTTGAGTGGTTGAAGCAGTCCCGCTGGCTTCTGATGCTCTGCCTTGACCCTGCGGCATACATCACACCTAGATACATACTCTGCAATCTCTCGCTTCATGCTAGACCACCAGAAACTATCTCGGAGATCGTGATACATCTTTGTGCTTCCCGGGTGTATGGAATATAGTGTGTCATGTGCCTCTTTCATGATTGCATCCTTGAGTTCCTTTTGGTTGGGCACCAATAAGCGATCTCGAAACCAAATGCTTCCACTTTCATCCTCCTTGTATTCAGGTGCTTCTCCTGACTTGATTTTTGCTCGAATCTCTTCGATCCCCGTGTCATTTTTCTGGGCTTCTCTAACTTGATCCTCTAGAGTGAACTTGACTTCTAATACCTCCTCGTTTTCAGCGAGACTCACATTCAAGTTCAACTTTCTAAACTCTTCATGCAATTCTGGTTGAGCTTCTTGAATCATGAGGTTATTGCAATAAACCTTTCTGCTCAACGCATTCGCCACGACATTGGCTTTACCAGGGTGGTAATTTACGCCAATATTGTAGTCCTTAATCAACTCCAGCCATCTCCTTTGCCTCAAATTCAAGTCCGGTTGAGTGAAAATATACTTCAAACTCTTATGATCCGTATATATTTCACAGCGGTTGCCAATAAGGTAGTGCCTCCATATCTTTAAGGCATGAACTACGGCAGCCAACTCTAAGTCATGGGTAGGATAGTTCACTTCATGAGGGCGTAATTGTCTCGATGCATAGGCCACAACCTTGCCTTGTTGCATGAGCACACAACCCAATCCTTGTTTAGAAGCATCACAATAAACTTCAAAATCCTTCCGAATATCCGGAAGTATTAGCACCGGAGCCGATGTCAATCTCCTCTTGAGTTCTTGAAAACTCGTTTCACATGCTGGTGTCCACTCAAACTTTTTATCTTTCTTGATCAATTGTGTCATCTGTCTTGCAATCCGCGAGAAATCCTCTATGAATCGACGGTAATATCCTGCAAGACCAAGGAAACTACGTATCTCGGACACATTCTTTGGCTGTTTCCAACTAAGTACTGATTCCACTTTAGCTGGATCCACTGCTACTCCTTCCGCCGAGATGACATGACCAAGGAAATCCACTTGCTTCAGCCAAAACTCACACTTGCTAAACTTGGCATAGAGTTGATGTTCCCTAAGCCTTTCCAGAACAATCCGTACATGCTTCTCGTGATCCTCCTCATTACGAGAGTAAATCAACACATCATCAATGAACACTACAACAAACTTATCCAAGCAATCCATGAACACTTTATTCATGAGATTCATGAAGTAGGCCGGTGCATTCGTGAGTCCAAAGGACATCACTAGAAATTCGTAGAGACCATACCGAGTGACAAAGGCTGTCTTAGGTATGTCTTCGGGTCAGATCTTCAACTGATGGTATCCCGACCCGAGGTCTATCTTAGAGAACACAGAAGCTCCCTTCAATTGATCAAACAGATCATCAATCCTAGGCAAAGGGTATTTATTCTTGATGGTCACTTCGTTCAGGGCACGGTAATCCACGCACATTCGCATGGTACCATCTTTCTTCTTAACAAACAACACTGGTGCTCCCCAAGGCGAGGTGCTTGGTCTAACATATCCCTTCTCTAAAAGCTCCTCAATTTGCTTCTTCATTTCAGCTAGTTCATTTGCCGGCATCCTATATGGTCTCTTTGCAATAGGAGCAGTGCCCGGGACTAACTCGATGGCAAACTCTATCTCACGGTCTGGTGGCAGACCGGGTAACTCATCCGGGAAAACATCTGGGTATTCCTTAACCACTCTAACATCTGATACAACCATCTCCTTCAAGCTGTTCAGAATACTGTCCACTGCGGTATGGGTTGCTGACTTGGGTTTGTAATGCACTACAGTTCCATTCTTACTAGTCAGCGATACTGCTCCAAGGCCACAGTCTATCATAGCTTTGTGTTTTACTAACCAGTTCATGCCTAGAATAACATCTAACCCTTTAGAGTCTAACATTATGAGGTCTGCTAGAAACTCTACTCCTTCGATCGTTATGATCACCTTAGGACATTTTAAACCCGTAGTAAGAATTCCCCCAGGTGATTGTACTGCCATCTCCCGACTCATACCCTCGGTTTTCAAATGATGTTTTTCAACAAAATGCTTGGAAATGAACGAATGGGAAGCTCCAGAATCAAAAAGTACTGAACCATAACATGAGTTGATTGGAAACATACCAAGGACAACATCTGAAGCTTCGTGCGCCTGTTCCGTCGTGACATGGTTGACTTGGCCACGTCCTTGCTGTCCTGAGGCATGAGGTGCGCCTCCCGGGTTAGGCAGTATGCCTCGTCCACGTCCCGCAGCTGGCGTCTTGGCGGCTGACCCTAAGTTGAACTTCACTGGCGTCGCCCCGGTGTTCTTCTTGCCCGGGCATGCAGCAACAAAGTGACCCTCTTCGCCACAGTTGTAGCATGTCCTCCCAGCAGTGTTGGCATGGTTTCCTCCGTCTTCAGCTCTCGGAGTACGATAGGCACCATACGAAGCATTATGATTAGGCTTCGTCGGCTTTGCACCTGATCCACGGTATCCTGGGTTGTTATTGTTCTTCTGGCGCGAGCTCCCTGCCCCATACTGACTCTGTGGTGCCTTGCGCTTGCGGTGTTCATCAAGTTCGTTATTTGAATTCTCCTGAAGAATAGCCTTGTTGACCAAACTCTGGAAGTTGGCAAAATTATGAGACACCAACCTATCCTTCAGACCTAGGTTCAGGCCCCTCAGAAACTTAGAAATCTTATCCGCCTCAGTGGGAATATCCGCCCTTCCATAGCGAGATAACTGGGTGAAACGGTCCCAGTACTCACAGACTGTCATCTTCCCCTGAACCAGAGCTCGAAATTCATCCCTCTTCAGTTCCATAAGACCAGCTGGAATGTGTGCAGTGCGAAATGATTCAACAAACTCATTCCACGTGATCCCCTCGGCATCATCATGTGCCTCACAATAGTTCTCCCACCAATCCGCGGCCACACCCTGGAGTTGGTGCGCAGCATACTTCACACGGTCTTGAGCGTTAACACTCACCAGGTTGAGCTTCCGGCGAATATCCTTCAGCCAATCATCTGCCTCAATAGGGTCCGCTGATCCCGCAAAGGTGGGTGGCTTCGTCCTCATGAACTCTGCAAGCTTGGACTGCGGTGGAGGAGGATTCTGATTCTGGTTTTGGTTTTGGTTTTGGTTCTGATTCTGATTCGCCAGAGTGGCGGCCATCTGCTGCAGTAGCTGTGTCTGCATCAACATCACTTGCGCAATGTTAACCGGTGGCGGTGGTGGCGGCTGCTCTGGTCCCTCATTCTCGGTGTCAGTGTCCGTGTCGTGAACTTCACCCTCTACGAAGTCCTCCTGAAATGCTGGCGCGCGACCACGTCCGCGTCCTCCGCGACCACGACCCCGATTTGCATTCATCCTGTGTCGTTGTTGCAAGTTAGGATAGATAAGAGGGAAAAGGAAACTAACCCATAACCAAATCTGTAACCAAACATGAAATATCCAAATAAACTTCAATCAGATTACTTTGTAAAACATGGTTTAGTATGACTACATAAAATAACCAAACAGGTGTAGTCAATACTCAAGCAAAATCCCCTAACATACGTAGTACATATCTAAAAGGATTCTATTCAACTCATCCTATATGGTTCGTCTTCTCTCAACTGGGTATTGAAGTATAGAGTGCCTGATATATGACTCTTGATTCCATGCGTTCTAGAGATGGGTTTCGTCTAGATAGGATATTGTATACTAAAGAAGTGGTTAGGGAAGAAATTTAAGAACAAATGGTGAACAAGGTAAGACAAGAAATAGCAATAGTCAGGAATTAGACTACGAGGACTTTCATAATTACATAATTTTTTTTTCAAATTGTTATAAAAGTTTTTCCATTCTAACTAAGGCCACGTGACTAGGTCGAAGTCGGCTCTGATACCACTTCTGTGAGAACCAGAACTTAACATTCCGACCCCCTGTGTTACTCGTCAATCCAGGATTAACTTGACGACACAGCGAAATAAATATCATTGCAGAACGTGCAAAATGTAATTATTACAAAGTTTGAGCCACAAAGTGAAATGTCTTGTGACATTTATTACAACCAGAAAACACAGCGGATAATAAAATTCGAAGTAAATCCATCTCAGCCACAGGCAGTCGATGTAGTCCACGAGCCTCACTCCTCAGCATCGTCATAGTCGCCTTAGTCTTCACCATCTTCATAGTACTCTGAATATCAACAAAAGTTTTGCCATGAGTACATTTCGTACTCAACATTCCCCCTCGTGCAAACCTACTAAATCTACATGAGGCTTCAAAGAAAGGCTATATGGTTCTTTTGCGTAAAAGCCAGCTTTATTTGCAATACTACACTAGATTTGATAAAAGCAGTTTTAGACGAAAACATGTTTTATATTCAGTGTGATATTTCTCATCAATGTGACTGTCCATGACAACTCACATATATCATGGGATTCAGATTCCAAGGAAAGGATGGAGGCAAAGAGGGAAATAGCAAAACAGGTTCTTGTATGTCAAGAAGGATTCATGTGTCGTCCATGACCGAGGACGCGGCTATTCGAATAGGTTTAACTCTGCAGAGGTGGTACACTTTCACCACATGTCACAATCTCGCCTTGTTGCAGCCAGCCGTCGCTAGCATAGCAATAGAGAGTTTGTGACGAGGTCTTTTAGCTAGATCCCCCAAAGATGTGACATGCCCACCGGGTATGGCGCACGGAACTGAGAGTATGTCCCCAAACCGGTCCCCCCATCTGTGCCGAAGGTTCCCCCGTAGGCAGACACCTCATCAGCGGTACGGCTACATCGACACCTAAGGCTGACTAACATACTCAACCAAGCCTTGTTAGGATCCTTATGCGGCACAGACGACGGATTGCCCCCTCCAACAAATGAAGGGCAGCCAACCGCTCCTTCAACATCTGATCCAGCTGTCGCCCGCGCCATGTTTAGATGGTAAGTTTCACCCAGAGAAGCATAGAGTAGAGGAAACAATAATGGCTAACTAGCCCAGCTCAACGAGCTCAACAAAGTTCAAAGGGGTGTTTTGACCCGTAGGTCGATCAATTCCTCCAGAGAGGTAACATGAAGTTTCCTAAAGATTATATAGCATGGCTAAGCATTCTACTCTATCAGGATTATATATAATAACTACTCAGGGTATCAAGTAAAATGCGACAAACAGATCAAGTTGGTGTGTCAATCGACACGCTAGCTACTAGAATAAAATAGCATACATTTGTAAAACATAAAATAACATGCAAGTTGTAAAACTGGGATAAATATGATGAGAGGGCATGCCTTCGTTGTCGTCGAAAAACCCTCCTTCGTAGTCTTGGTTCGACCCATTCCCGTCACTCCCTACTCGTCATAACGATGAACCACAATAAATACCAACTTCAAATAAACGCCAATAAAATCCAAATAGAAAGCTCCAAATAAATAATATGTGTCGGTCGTGCGGCATAAATAGTACATAGTACAAGAACGGGACTGGAATGACTCGTACCGGATTTGGGTTAACTAGGGTACAACGCATGATGATCGCTCTAAATTGGGTAATGAAATATTTTAGAAAACATATATTTAGCCAACATATGTAACCGGCATAATTTTTAGTATGCAGTGCACAAACAAACTATAATAGCTAGACATATACACTTGAAGAGTAATCTAAGATTAGAATATTTTACACGTACAGCAATGATCAACAGCTAATAATCAGCATGCTTGCAGCAGGTAACAATGATATTAACATAATAATGAATTATCAATTAACCATATTAAGCTAACAAAAGAACTATATGCTAATTCAACACCTAACATTCTGAGCAAACAGTATGACCTTAATATTTACCACGACCGGCAATCTTTTACTGATAAGAACCAAACTAGTTTATTAACCCTGGAAGAGATACATGTAAGGCAATAATTAAATTCAGAAATTACAGCTATAGCTAGCATATGTAAATAAGTGTAAACCATACAGAAACGATATCATCTAATTCTACCCAGTACATACATAATCAAACATGTATAATTGATTCGCAAATTTACTACCTAGCTAACATATGCAACTAGAAGATGGCGTTCAGTTCATAACAATGCATCGTGTTCCACTAGACAAGCAGAACTAGCGGTACATGAGGAAAAATGCAACTACATGTATATGTATGTTGCCGACGTACTGAGGAGGGTTCTACATGCACAAGATAAACCCATTATGGTAAAATAAACTACATGGCGATAAAGAAATCAATAACACATAAATGCAAATACCTGCAAGTACTGCCACGGCTGCATGAGCGTGTCGCGAGCGTCCTCCTTACTCATGTGGACGAAGCGGTCGGCGTGCCAGTCGCGGACGCATTGAACACGTGCCTCGTAGTGCATGCCAGTCACCCTCTTCCTTGCAAGCTGGTGTAGGACATCATCGCACGCATTCTCCTTGCCCTCGGCCCTCTTGAAGAATTTCTGCAACATAGGTAAAACAAGGGGCATTAGTGCAATTATTGTGAACCAAGGAGAGTGTATGAATGGTAAGAAGTCAAAAGTCACGTACCCAGAATTTGGCAACAACCAAATCCGCCGCGGTGCCGCGGCCAAGAGGATCTTCCGCGAGGCTGTAGTGCGCCCACCTCCAAGCTACGTCGCAGCCACCAGTAGGGAGATTGACTATCCCAGGGAAATAAAATCTAAGTAGGCCCCCAAGGATGTTCGAGTACCCACGTGGCGGTCTCTGCGTCGGGTCTTCAAACTGGAACGAGCTGCACCATGAAACGACAACATCAATATGTATGTGATAATAATTTTGATAATGACAAAATTGCGATAACGAAATGCCAAAAAATAACATGTACCTCCTTCCATAGGGCACAAGAACAACGTGCCCGTAGCGCCGGCTCTTCGGCGAGGGGAGCTGTGTTATCCCACGCCGATATGGCTTCCTATCACGTGGCCTCGGCCTCTCCAAAGCTGGAACGTATCGGTAATCCTCCGGCTCACACCACTCTAGGCTTGGATCGGGATCGAACACTAAGTTCCCCAACCCCTCATCCTCCGAGAGGTCGTCCTCGTCCCCCTCCTCCTCCTGGTCCTCCCCACCCCCTCCTCCTCCTGGTCCTCCCCACCCACCTCCTCCTCCTGGTCCTCCCCACCCCCGTGGTGCTCCTGGTCCTCCTCCTCGTCATCATCATCGGCTGCGGGAGGGGGGCTAGGACTAGGAGTGAGTACCCGCGTCGCATTCTTCCTACGCGGCCGCCCGTGGGAGCGACAGGAGGGGGGCTAGGAGGGGGCTAGGTGGGGGCCCCGCCTCGAAGTCCCTACACCTACCAAGTCCTTGAGCTTCTTTTTAAGACCGCCACCCCTTTTTTTGGCGGCATGCTTCAATCACCTGCAAACACAAATGAAGAGAGTGGTTTATTAGTACGCAATATTGTAAAGAGATAAATATTAGTGAAAGCAACAGAAATATAAGTAGATGAACATTAATGAAAGCAACAAATAATGCAAAAGGATGAACATTAATTAATTAGTGGAAGCAACAAATAGCTACCATAGAGTTCTCTCAAACATAGCACGGAGTTCTTACAAATAACCTAGCTAGACAATCTCTATTACACGGAGTTATTACAAATAGGCTAGCCTCACAATTACTACTACATAGATCGAGTAGCTCTGTGTCGCCATCCGTGATTGGACCGCGTGTCTCCTCATCGTCATCGGGCTCGGCGAACCAATAATCATCAATGAAACCTGGAGGTGGTCCATCCGCATCGAGGTCAATCCCTGCTTTGAACGCCTCGAGCAAACTCAGGTCTTCCGGGGCACGTGACATCCTCAGCTTCATCTTCTGCATTGTCTCCATCCATGCCCGCGTCTTCTTGTTCATCGTCTACGACCATGTCATCGATAGTCGGCAAGCCGATTGTGAAATGGCCGGGGAGCCCTTCTTCCTGATAAAACTCGACACTCCTTGCTGAGGGGTCTACGCGGCGGTAATCGTCCTTGTTTGGCGGGGGCGGCCTATTGCGTGAAGGCACCGTCATCACAACATCCCATCCATGTAGACGTTTTGTCGGGTTTCGCACGCGTACGGGAGATAGAATACTTGAAAGGCCTGGGTTGCCAAGATGTACACATCCTCTCCCTTATAAACGGAGTTCCTTTCAACTTCGACCAACCCAATTTCAGGATCCCGTCTCACCCGACGTGGGTCAAACCAATGGCATTTGAAGACGACGGGATTTAGCCCTTTGTGAAACCCGTAATTCAGCTCGTATATACCCTCGACTCTTCCATAGTAATGGAGCCCATCATCACCTTGACATACCACCCCACTATTTATTGTCTTCGCGTTGGGCCGGCTTGTTGTGTATTGATGGGTCCGGAAGCGATACCCGTTCACGTCATAGGAGTTGAACGCTTCTACGGAATGGTCAAAGCCCCTAGCAATTTTTCTTAGCTCGACTTCATCTCTTTGTCGAGTTCTTGCCTACAAGTTTAGCACAAGAAGTTTAGAACGAGAAATGACCGATAAATGTAGGAAGTGCTAGCTAATTTGGATAGAATAGTACCAAATTACAAAACCAGCTATCGAAACCGAAACCGCCTCCCTTATCGAAAATTTGCTTGGATTCTTCCGGGGTAGGCTCCCTGTGGGTATTCTTCCAATGTATAGCCTTGAATTTCCTATACCGATGAAAAGAGGAAGAGTTAGCCACGAACATACGAGTGAATGTTTGCGAATAATTAAATGGTTCGCACTTACTCGATGTACGGCTTCACTTCGACCATGGTGTTTAAGACATACGAGTGGATCAAGGTCCGCTCGGGTAGGTCCGTTCCGTACGGCTTCGAGCCACTTGACTTGCCACCAAGCCCCACGAAGATGCTAAGCTTGGGTACTTCTTCATTGTTGGCGGCATTGTAACGGAGGACCGGGTTGTGCTTTGTGGGAATGTTGGGATCATAGTGCTTAGTGGTGAAGTTTGCCACCTCCACGTTCAGGACTGCCTCGGCTATGGATGCTTCGATCTTGCATTTATTGCCAGTCATTTGACGAAGCTTTTGTGTTTCTCTCTCGGGACCAAACTGCCAACGGCCCCAATTCGGGCCCCCCTTTAAGCACTCCTCCGCGAGGTGCAGGATCATGTGTTGCATCGGATTAAAAAACCCTGGAGGAAAGATCTTCTCCAGATCGCAAAGCAACACGGGTGCCTCTTCATCCAGCTTCTCAATCACTTTAGTGTCTAACTCCCTAGCACAAATCTGGCGGAAGAAAAAACTCAACCTCGCTAGCACTCGCCAAGTCTTCTCGGGGACATAGCCTCGAATCATCACCGGCATTATCCGCTCAAGCCATATGTGGTAGTCATGACTCTTCGAGTCCTTGTACTCGCAGCGTTTCAATGTTCAGGCCCCTCATCCGAGTTGGCTGCGAACCCATCGGGGAAAAACAAGGAGTCCTTCATCCATTGGAAGACCTCCCTTTTTTGGGCCTTTGTGAGGCGAACGGAGCGTGTGGCTTAGTCCAAGTTTTTTTGGCACCATTAGGTGGCTGCATGTTCAACTCCGGCCTATCACACCACCTTTCTTGATCAATTCGAGCCTTTATGTTATCCTTCGTCTTCTCGGTGTCCACAATCGTGCTCCAAATGGCTTCACCGATATTCTTCTCGGTGTGCATTACATCAATGTTATGCGGGAGCTCGAGAAACTCAAAGTAAGGGAGCTTCCATAAGCACGGCTTGTGAGTCCATTGGTGTGTCTCCCCATATCCTAAGAAACCATTCCCATCAGGGCTAGGCTGAAGAGCATCTAACTCGGCCTTGATTTCCGTTCCGGTCTTCGGAATTGGCTTCGGGCCACGGACAACACGGCCTTTCTTGAAACTCTTTACATCACTCCTGTATGCATGCCTCCGCTCAAGGAACTCGTCGAGCTTCATCAAAGCATGAATACTTGCCTCCCTTGTTTAGCCGGAAGAAAGTCACGGCTCGTCCGCACCGTGGGCAAGGCCACTTCCCATGTGTACACCACCCGCGAGAACAAAGCACGTGCCTGGCAGGTCATGCAGGGACGTGTGGTACCACACATACATATCGAAGTACTCCTTCTTTGATGCGTCATATGTTCGGATCCCGCGACCTTCCCAGCCACGAACCAAGTCATCCACCGGCGGTTCCGGGTACACATTCATGTTCTTGCCCGGGTATTTGGGCCCCGGGATTATCATCGACACAAACATGTTCTCCGATCTCATGCGGACGCCGGGGGGAGGTTCATGGGAATAACAAACACCGGCCAACAACCGTATACTGCAGCCGACATACCATATGGATTGAACCCATCGGTAGATATCGCAACCGCTACGCTCCTCGGGTCACACTGCTTTCAGTGGAAATTTCTTCACAAAGTTCTTCCATGCAGTACCATCCGACGGATGTATCATCTTGTCGGTGTATCTGTTTCCTTCCACGGCCCACCTCATCTGCTGGGCAGTATCCTCGGTCATGAAGAGCCGCTGGATCCTCGGTAGAACCCGGAAGATAGCGGAGGATATTCTTGGCAACCGTGGTCCGCCTCTTCCGACCATCACCATTGCGGTCTACCTCAAAGTACCTAGAGGAATTGCATTTGATGCAATAATTTGTGTCAGCGTGCTCCTCTCGAATAGCATGCATCCCTTTGGACAAGCGTGTATCTCGCTGAGATGACATCTTAAGGTCACTCGAGCAATTTGGTCGAATAGTAGAAGTTTTGCGGCAAGAGGTGCCCTTCCGGCAGAAGGCTGCCTACGATGACCAGAAGTTCATCGAACCCATCTCTCGCACAAGTTCCTATGGCACTTCAAGGCCATAAGGCGAGCGATGGCATCTAGTTGGGTAACCTCCGTATTTTCATGTAGGGGTTTCTGCGAAGCAAACGAGCCTCATAGTACTCCTTTGTGTTTTCCTCCGGGTCCTCACTTGTCTCCGCATCCCGAGGTGTCTCCACCTCTACATGAGAGCTTTCGGGCACATTACCATTAGCCAAGTTTTCTAAGCACCTATCAAAACCAGTGTCATATTCCCCCTAGGTTGAATCTGCCGCACCTCCTTCCTAGCACGTTTCTTTGCCTTTTCTCCATGGTAAGTCCAAATCCTGTAGGACGGTGTGAACCCAAACTTGATCGGGTGCATACTCATAGTTTCCTTGTCCTGTGCCTTTCGGTTAGCGCACTTACTACAAGGGCACCAAACACTTATAGGTCTGCTAGGGATGGCAAACGCCCTATCCACAAACTGCTCGGTCTTTTCTCCCCATTCATCGAGTATAGTTCCACTGACTGATTCTGCCATCGTACATCCAGCCACGATTATCCATCCTCTAATCAGCAACAAAACAGACGAACATAGCATTTATATATCAAATAGGAAATAAATGCATCATATATTTATTTATGTTACGCGTGCATCAACCTGAAACTCTACTAGGTGGGCTCCTAGCAGCCGCCGGATCCGTAGATTGAGTACGTTCTCCGTGCTCTACCCCGATCCGAGACAGAATTTCGGCAGCACCTCCCCGCTGCTCTCCCGATACACGTCTCGGCAAAAAGCCGAGAGGGGTGTGCATCCGGAGAACAACGGGGAGGCGCTACCGAAATCCTGTCTCGGATCGGGGTAGAGCACGGAGAACGTACCCAACTACGCATCCGCCGGCTGTCCCGATAAATGCCGTAAGAGTTACGGTTCATAATATGCGAGACCACTAATGCATATTTATCCGCGTAACCCTTACGGTCGGGAAGAGACGCCTAGGTATCGCGACAGACTTGGTGATCTAGACATAAAGAAAAAACCTAGGTACAAGAGAGGCGAACGGATTCTCACCCTCGAAGCGTGACCGACAGCCGGCAAGAAGACCAACGACCCTCTGAGAGAATCGTCGAAGAAGATCCGAAACGCCCCGTCAAACACCCCCGCGACGCCGCCCCTCGTGTCCACCTCGAAGCATCGCCTGCATAACAAAAAAAAAACCAATTAGGGGCTATTAATAATTACCATGTATGCGCGTATATAGAGTATATGGAGCAGTAGAAAGCCAATGTTACTTTTGCTGCTTTGTGAATGAGGTAATGCAATGTTACATCTAAGAAGAGGACAGCGAGGGCTCGGAGCATTTGTCGACGCTCTGCTATGCACCAACTGCTTATATTTTACAAGACTTTGAACCATTTTTGATCCGTGGCAGAACTTTCGGTCACTTGCTCGCCGTATGTGCATACCGGGATGCCGGTAAAGCTAGCTAGGCCGTCATCTCTACATGGATAATTTATCCGTTCCTTATCTTCTACCTCCCTGACCCTGACCTGACACGCCTCGCGCGCGCGCAGACAAAGAACCCTCCCGCCGCCGCCATGGGCGCCTTCCTCCCCCTCCTGCTGCTCCCCCTCCTGCTAACACGCCGGGTGCCGCGGCCCCGTCGTGGTGGTGCTGCTGTCGGCGGTCGCCACGATGTGCGAATGGGAAGGAGGAGGGGGAGGGGGCCTGACACGGGACCCGTGGACCGGGGGAAGGGGCTGCGGCGGCGTGGTCGTGGGCCGGGCAGCGGCGGCTGGGAGGAGCAGGCGGTGGCGGCGACGGCGTCGTGGGGGCCAACGGCGGCGCGGCGCACGGGGAGGAGCAGCAGGTGGCGGCGGCGGCGTGGTCGAGGTGGCGGCGCGGCGCCCGGGAGGAGCAGCGAGGAGGCGCGGCGGCGGCGTGGTCGAGGTGGCGGCGGCGGCGTGTGGGGAGGTCGGCGTGTGGGGAGGTGGCGGCGGCGGCGTGTGGGGAGGTCGGCCTGTAGGATGCGTGGAGGATGCGGATGCGTGTGGCTCAGGACGTCCCCGACCGCGCCTTATCCCCACACTTTGCCGTGCGCCGTTCTTTGCCGTGCGGCAAAGGGCCTTTGCCGTGCGGGCACTCTTTGCCGTGCGCAGCAGTGCCTTTGCCGTGCGGCAGGGTTCTTTGCCGTGCGCCTGCGCACGGCAAAGCATTTTTTTTTATTTTTACCACTTCTATAACACTAAGAATTTTATTTGTAAATTATCAATAACATTAAGTTTTATTTGTAAATTATATTAAACTTGTTTTTCAAAATGTGTATTATTTAATACTATATGTTTCATGTTTTTCAAGAAATGTGTGATTAACCATAACCCTAACCCTAACCCTAAATCCTAACCCATTGATCTAGCCACATTAATCATAACCCTAACCCTAAATCATATAACCCTAAATCATATAACCCTAAATCATAACCCTAACCCTAAACCCTAACCCTAAATCCTAACACATTAATACTTAACCATAAATCCTAACACATTAATACTTAACCATGCATCATAAACCCTAACTCTAACCCTAAACCCTAAACCTATACCTAACCATAAATACTTACCCTTTAACCTAAATCTTTGGTTCTCCATGTGTATATGTACTAAACAAACCTAAAAGAATGAAAAGTTACATTGGTGCACCCTCGCGCGGAGAAATCTAGGGGGTAGACCCGCCGGGGCACGCGTTCCGCTGTTTTGGGGGAGGAGGGGGATAACGACCGCCGGAGCACCGGAACCCCACCAAACCTTGCATGTGGACCTATTCTATGTGTCAAAGTGTGATGCAATTAAGGTGTGATTCACAAAATGGTGCATGGCATGGATCCCCGGTCTGACATTCCTCACCTTCGGGCGATAACACTTAACGTATTCCTCGGACGTGTACGCTGAAGTGTCCCGCCGCGGGTATATCGGGGGCTAGACTGTGCCAAAGGGTGCCACACATGGTTTTCCATATGTCCATGGACTAAACAAACCTAAACCTATGAAAAGTTACATTGGTGCACCCTCGCACGGAGAAATCTAGGGGGGTAGACCCGCCGGGGCACACGTTCCGCTGTTTTGGGGGAGGAGGGGGATAACGACCGCCGGAGCACCGGAACCCCACCAAACCTTGCATGTGGACCTATGATATGTGTCAAAGTGTGGTGCAAGGTCTAATGGTGCAAAAGTAGCTCCCCTAAACCCTAAACCCTAAACTGGGGAGGCTTCGAGCCCTAAACCCCTCTAAATCCCTAAACCACGACGCCGGAGCTGCAGAACCATGCATCATAAACCCTAACCCTAACCCTAAAACCTAAACCTAAACCTAACCATAAATACTTACCCTTTAACCTAAACCCTAGCCCTAGCCCCTAAACCCTAGCCCTAACCCTACACCTAACCCTAACCGAGAGACCAGGCACACCGTCGATCGTGTGATAATGGCTCTAGCTGCGGGTATATGTGCCAAAGGGTCCCAATCTTTGGTTCTCCATGTGTATATGTACTAAACAAACCTAAAAGAATGAAAAGTTACATTGGTGCACCCTCGCGCGGAGAAATCTAGGGGGTAGACCCGCCGGGCACGCGTTCCGCTGTTTTGGGGGAGGAGGGGGATAACGACCGCCGGAGCACCGGAACCCCACCAAACCTTGCATGTGGACCTATTCTATGTTTCAAAGTGTGATGCTAGGTGTAATTCACCAAATGGTGCATGGCATGGATCCCCGGTCCGACATTCCTCACCTTCGGGCGATAACACTTAACGTATTCTCGGACGTGTACGGCGTGAAGTGTCCCGCCGCGGGTATATCGGGGGCTAGACTGTGCCAAAGGGTACCACACATGGTTTTCCATATGTCCATGGACTAAACAAACCTAAACCTATGAAAAGGTATATTGGTGGAACGTCGCGCGGAGAAATCTAGGGGGTAGACCCGCCGGGGCACGCGTTCCGCTCGTTTTGGGGGAGGAGGGGGAGAACGACCGCCGAGCACCGGAACCCCACCAAACCTTGCATGTGGACCTATTCTATGTGTCAAAGTGTGATGCAAGGTGTGATTCACAAAATGGTGCATGGCATGGATCCCCGGTCCGACATTCCTCACCTTCGGGCGATAACACTTAACGTATTCCCGGACGTGTACGCCGAAGTGTCCCGCCGCGGGTATATCGGGGGCTAGACTGTGCCAAAGGGTGCCACACATGGTTTTCCATATGTCCATGGACTAAACAAACCTAAACCTATGAAAAGTTACATTGGTGCACCCTCGCACGGAGAAATCTAGGGGGGTAGACCCGCCGGGGCACACGCTCCGCTGTTTTGGGGGAGGAGGGGGATAACGACCGCCGGAGCACCGGAACCCCACCAAACCTTGCATGTGGACCTATGATATGTGTCAAAGTGTGGTGCAAGGTCTAATGGTGCAAAAGTAGCTCCCCTAAACCCTAAACCCTAAACCTGGGAGGCTTCGAGCCCTAAACCCTCTAAATCCCTAAACCACGACGCCGGAGCTGCAGAACCATGCATCATAAACCCTAACCCTAACCCTAAAACCTAAACCTAAACCTAACCATAAATACTTACCCTTTAACCTAAACCCTAGCCCTAGCCCCTAAACCCTAGCCCTAACCCTACACCTAACCCTAACCGAGAGACCAGGCACACCGTCGATCGTGTGATAATGGCTCTAGCTGCGGGTATATGTGCCAAAGGGTCCCAATCTTTGGTTCTCCATGTGTATATGTACTAAACAAACCTAAAAGAATGAAAAGTTACATTGGTGCACCCTCGCGCGGAGAAATCTAGGGGGTAGACCCGCCGGGGCACGCGTTCCGCTGTTTTGGGGGAGGAGGGGGATAACGACCGCCGGAGCACCGGAACCCCACCAAACCTTGCATGTGGACCTATTCTATGTTTCAAAGTGTGATGCTAGGTGTAATTCACCAAATGGTGCATGGCATGGATCCCCGGTCCGACATTCCTCACCTTCGGGCGATAACACTTAACAGATTCTCGGACGTGTACGGCGTGAAGTGTCCCGCCGCGGGTATATCGGGGGCTAGACTGTGCCAAAGGGTACCACACATGGTTTTCCATATGTCCATGGACTAAACAAACCTAAACCTATGAAAAGGTATATTGGTGGAACGTCGCGCGGAGAAATCTAGGGGGTAGACCCGCGGGGCACGCGTTCCGCTGTTTTGGGGGAGGAGGGGGAGAACGACCGCCGCAGCACCGGAACCCCACCAAACCTTGCATGTGGACCTATTCTATGTGTCAAAGTGTGATGCAAGGTGTGATTCACAAAATGGTGCATGGCATGGATCCCCGGTCCGACATTCCTCACCTTCGGGCGATAACACTTACCGGATTCCTCGGACGTGTACGTCGAAGTGTCCCGCCGCGGGTATATCGGGGGCTAGACTGTGCCAAAGGGTGCCACACATGGTTTTCCATATGTCCATGGACTAAACAAACCTAAACCTATGAAAAGTTACATTGGTGCACCCTGCGCGGAGAAATCTAGGGGGTAGACCCGCCGGGGCACGCGTTCCGCTGTTTTGGGGGAGGAGGGGGATAACGACCGCCGGAGAACCGGAACCCCACCAAACCTTGCATGTGGACCTATGATATGTTTCAAAGTGTGGTGCAAGGTCTAATGGTGCAAAAGTAGCTCCCCTAAACCCTAAACCCTAAACTGGGGAGGCTTCGAGCCCTAAACCCCTCTAAATCCCTAAACCACGACGCCGGAGTCGCAGAACCATGCATCATAAACCCTAACCCTAACCCTAAACCCTAAACCTAAACCTAACCATAAATACTTACCCTTTAACCTAAACCCTAGCCCTAGCCCCTAAACCCTAGCCCTAACCCTACACCTAACCCTAACCAGTAGACCAGGCACACCGTCGATCGTGTGGTAATGGCTCTAGCTGCTGGTATATGTGCCAAAGGGTCCCAATCTTTGGTTCTCCATGTGTATATGTACTAAACAAACCTAAAAGAATGAAAAGTTACATTGGTGCACCCTCGCGCGGAGAAATCTAGGGGGTAGACCCGCCGGGGCACACGTTCCACTGTTTTGGGGGGAGGAGGGGAGGACGACCGCCGGAGCACCGGAACCCCACCAAACCTTGCATGTGGACCTATTCTATGTTTCAAAGTGTGATGCTAGGTGTAATTCACCAAATGGTGCATGGCATGGATCCCCGGTCCGACATTCCTCACCTTCGGGCGATAACACTTAACGTATTCTCGGACGTGTACGGCGTGAAGTGTCCCGCCGCGGGTATATCGGGGGCTAGACTGTGCCAAAGGGTACCACACATGGTTTTCCATATGTCCATGGACTAAACAAACCTAAACCTATGAAAAGGTATATTGGTGGAACGTCGCGCGGAGAAATCTAGGGGGTAGACCCGCTGTTTTGGGGGAAGGAGGGGACGGCCGCCGGAGCACCGGAACCCCGATATATGTGGGGGATGAGCATGGAGACTAATTTTGTATTTCACATAGTGTAATAAATAGTCATCAAAAAGAAAAACTAATTAACAAAATAAATATAAGTAGTAGATGAAATAAAATAGTTAGAAAAACAAAAAAAATGTATATTGGCGCACGGCAAAGGGAGGAGCGCACGGCAAAGGACCCTTTGCCGTGCAACTTGTCTGTCTGCACGGCAAAGTCTGGCCGCACGGCAGTGCCCAGGCCTTTGCCGTGCGCTGTTTCTTTGCCGTGCGGCTTGCAGGGACTTTGCCGTCCCGAAATCTTTGCCGTGCGCTGCTCCAATTCTTTGCCGTGAGAAACTTCTTTGCCGTGCGCCAAATCTTGCTTTGCCGTGATATGTTTCTTTGCCGTGCGCTGCGCTAATACTTTGCCGTGCATATTTTCTTTGCCGTGCGCTCTTCCTTCTACGCACGGCAAAGAAATCTTTGCCGTGCAGCAGCTCACGGCAAAGTTTGGCTGCACGGCAGCGCCTGATTTTCCTGTAGTGACTCAATCTTCACAAATAGTTTGATAAACATGGGATGTATTTGCCCACTAACAACACTAGTATCAGGTACGTATCATGTGTTGGAAACAAAACAGAAAACACGTTTTAGGTGGGCTAAACTGATGATGCCATCGGATGGCATTCGGTTCACCGGCAACTCGACAAACGATAAACTACGGCTGGAAACCATGTCTAGGAGGTAGGCGTAACTATCTCTACCGTGTGTGTGCAAGGATTTCTGCTGGTGCTCACCGAGCTCGTCGCAGTTCGTGGTTGAAGACGGTGGCCGGAGTCGAGGGCGTTGCTGTGGGTGTCGTCGGTGGTCAGCGGCTCGGCTTTCTAGCTCCGTGGATGAACTCCCCACGTCCCTGTGATCCTTCTGGCGCAGCAGCTTCGCCTCTAGTGCCCTGAATCACCGGGAACGCGAGCGGCGTTCGGCGGCGGCCTCGCGGAGCTTCGTGAGATTAGATCGGTTTAAGCCGCTAGGGCTTTGGGTGGCGGCGTGGGGAGGAAAAGAGAGGAAGGGGCGTCGACTTGAGGCTTTATAGGCTGAGGGGCGACGCGATTTGTGCTGCCAAAGAATCGGAACCGGAATTGTACGCGCGACGGTGTATCGTGTGCTGCACGAATTCCTGGCGTGCGTCGTCGCGTCCATCCGCTCAGCTGCAGCTAGCTGAGCTGAGCGTGGGCTTTGATGGGCTACTGGAGCGGCACTACGTTAGGCAATGAAGGGCCTTTGGCTGTTAGCTTCGGTGAGATTAATCCGTAGAGAAGAAAGGAATTAGAACAGAGGAGGGAATACTAGTACACGTGCATGAGTAGGACACGGAGGAAAATACTCAAATACACGATCTCCCGTTGCAGTGCATGCACGTGCATGTGCTTGGACCAATGGCACTCTAGGCAAAGAACTAATAAGAAGCAAATAGGCAATTTGACCACAGACTCAAATATAACTTCAAGGCAAAACAATCTGTGGCTTCAAATAGAAAATCAATTGGAAAGAATAAATCTTCAGAACTCCAAATAAAATATTCTTTTATTTTATTTTGCGGCATCATCGAGCATAAATACTCCCTCTTGGAGTCACAAGCACATACTTGGCCAAAGCATCTACTAGCAATAGAGAGCATGCAAGATCACAAATAATATATACATGACATATCATAATCAATCCCAATCATAGTATTCAATATTCATCGGATCCCACCAAACACAACATGTAGCATTACATAAGGATGATCTTGATCATGATAGGCAGCTCACAAAATCTAAACATGAGGCATAACGAGGAGAAGACAACCTTCTAGCTACTGCTATGGACCCGTAGTCCAGGGATAAACTACTCACGCATCACTTCGAAGGCGGGCATGGTGATGAATAGGCCTCCGGTGATGATCTCCCTCTCCGGCAGGGTGCCGGGAAGAGCTTTAGAACCCTCCTGAACTAGGATTGATGATGGCGGCGACAATGGAACTTTTCGTGGATGGAGGCTCGGGTGTCTGGGGTTTTCCAGAGAATATCAATATATAGGCGAAGGGGCGAGGTCGATGGACGCCCGAGGAGCCCACACCTACCCTAGGAACGGCCAGTGGGTGGGCCACGCCCAGGGGGTGTGGTCGCCTCCTGGCGCCTCTCCGTCTCTTCTCTGGACTCCATCTCCGTGACAGAAAAATAGGAACTTCGGATTTTGTTTCGTCCAATTCCGAGAATATTTCCTGTATAACTTTTCTGAAATAAAAAAACATCAGAAAATAGGAACTGACACTGTGACATCTTGTTAATAGGTTAGTTCCCAAAAATGCGTAAAAATGACACAAAGTTTAAACAAAACATATAGCAATTGGTGTAAAACAAGCATCGAACATAAAAAAATATAGGTACGTTTGAGACGTATCAATGGTAGCGACCAGCGCTGAAGCCGACAACCCATCATCCATTCCACGCTGAGGCGCGTCCTCCCACTTATCGTTCCCAATCAGAGAGAGAACGACATCGACTAATCGACATTCTCGCATGGCGGTGGCGGTGCGATTCCGTGAGGGCATTATGTGCCGATGCTCCCGTAAGGTTGGTCCCTGATCTTGACATTTGTGATGCACTTTTTCCTTTTCTAGGGTTTAGAATTGGGGAATGATTATTAGGTTTTTGAAATTGAATTTCCCTCTTTCTTAATTATGTCTGAAGCTCGTGAGAACTCAGGGCATAAGCCATGGAAAGTGCAGAACCATAAGGCCTTTGACATTATTGATGATTATGATTAGTAGAAATTACATAAAATCTAAGCATGATCATTAAGTGCAAATGGGAAACACTATCATTAACAATGATCAAGAAACCACAATATAATCAAAAGTGATTAGGGTTGTAATGCAATCACATTTGCTCTCATACCATTGTTTGACTTAAAAGATCATTATGCAGTACACTAACATTTAACTGACTGCAATTAGATCACTTAATTTTCATACAACTTAGGGATTATGGGACGCTCTTGCGGGTAATTTTAGTGGACACGATTTTCTTGATTTTGCAAGTGAGTTGGAGTCTAGGTATACACAAGCAACATGTCACTCCTGAGCGTCGTCGGCATTGCCCATGATGGTGGGTGGCAGTGGTAGTCGACCTTCCAGTTGATAGTGCATGGATCCCCCATGTGTGATTTTGGTAATTAATGACAATCACTATGGACTAATATTTGCATTGAGTCATATGTGTAGGAGTTGTCCATAGGAAATGCTTGAACCATATATTGGCTTCAAGGTTGCAAATAGAAGAATGTGATGCAGATCAAGTGGTAAGTATGTCTCGAAGAAAAGATTGGGTAAGCTCTCATTTGTATCTTCAAGACATAAAAAAGATGAAGAAAGAAGAAATGGTGTGCAAGTTCAAGATGAGCCATCCCGAGGAAATCGTGGGCCTGAGCTTGCCATCCATATGGTGTTCATGGATATTTGAAGATGTGTCAAAGAAGAAGCTTCCACATAGTGGATTATGGGGGAGCAATTATGTGACGCCCCAAAACCGGTACCATGCGGATCCAAGCGTTCCCGCCAAAATCCGCACGATATCGATTTTAGGAGACGCACCACCAAGCGCCTCGTACACGCCGAAGCATGCACGCGATGCAGGTGGAATCAATCACGAGAGGTAACATTACAACAGGAATACAATAGAGCCCACAAGAAACATATATTACAACAACGACTCCAACGAGTCAAGATACAAATAGATACATACAAAGATCCAAATCATACAGAAGATCAAATACATCCGAGTACGGACAAGATACAAATTTGGACTAAGAGTCCTGAAGATAACCAGTGGCGTCCACAACCCTGCCCAGGCCAAGCCGGAAGGGTAACCTTGCTAACGTCGTCTTCATCGAACATATCTTCATACCTGCCCGGTTATATCCCGTAGAAGCAGCAATAAGTACATAAGTACGGGTTCGTACTTAACAAGACTTCAAGACGTATATGCATTCGTCAACCAGTCGTCCTTTGTACTTGAGGCACGCAGGGGACATAGAGGACGCAAGAGGAACATCATAGGCAATATGGTGGGGTTAAGCGGCGGCGCGCAAGCACTAAAAAACCTATAGAGACACCCTACAATACTCGTCTAATCAGAGAAGATTAGAGAGTGCATAAACTAACAGTTCTATACTCTGCAAACATAACACAACCGATGCGTTCCCCCTTCGCAAAGAGGTACTTACAAAGGCACCCACACGGTTGTCAAGTTTTAACCATTTATTATTGAAGTTGTGCTAACTTACTACACAAGTTATTATGATTGAAACAACAGGTGTAAGTTGTCTATGGTCGAGTCATACAGCTCCAAGTCGTCCATAACCGCGGACACGGCTTATCGATAAGATTGTAACCCTGCAGGGGTGCCCAAATGTGCCCACACGCACGATCAACCCACTTACGACAGGTGAATATCTTGACACGTACTCTCCTTCACAACAACAATGTCCAGGAAGCCACCTAACTAAGTTTAACCCGTTTCAGAGCCCGATCGAAACTCTGAGGCGGACCTAGCTGTTGCGAGAACGGCTAAGAGGATCAGAGCCCACTAGAGCATGACCTCTTAACAATACGTGCCGCACCTACGAACGTGCAAGATACAACGGGGATACAAGGCACTCACGGCTTCCCCAAAAGTAACATCATATCATCTGACCACAAAGAAACAAGCTTGCACGCCCGGGAGAAACAAAGCATTCAAACTAATTGTGGCCATTGGACAAAGCTGTAGATTCCGGCAGTGGTCGAGGGGAGACCCGGTAAGCATACCCACGTGTGGTTAGAGCGCTCAGTCTCGGAACAGATAACAGGAACTCGGGTCCTAAGTTATTTAGGAAACACAAGTGAGCCGTCACAAAACGAGCAGCTGACCCACCGATGCCTCCGCTAAACAATTATCAACAACTAAAGTAACCATGATTCTTCCCATCATATAACCCGATAAGATAGCAGAAACGGTAATGAGATAAAACAACACTAGCATGCACTACGACTCGCAAGGCAGACCCGATAACCAAACAATAGCTGTAGGAGGTGTTGGTGGCAATATAGGCTGCTTGAGGTAACAAGTGGAAGGGACACGTGACAAGAACGCAACTCAAGGATAGCATAAGGGACAAGGCAAAATAAAATGGGTGAGCGACTCCTGCAGGGACAGGAGTATAGGGGAAATGCTTTCCTGTTAAAGCTTGCCGAGGGACATCCGGAGAACTTGCCGTATCTCACCGCACCACTTCGCAATCCTATCCGGGAAGAAGCAAATGCTGGAACAAGCAACGGATGCAAATCTTACTACTACGGCAGAAGAATCGGCATGATCATGATATGATATGCATGTCATGTCAAACATGATGCGGCGATGCAACTTATCCATATTAAGCGGAATCGAAATTCCGACACACAATTATTAGGTTCGAGTTATTTGTCTACTCCGCATATTAAATGTTGATTAGCATGGAAAAGACATGGCATGGGTGAGCTACGCAAAATTTAATGGAACCGGGATAAGATAACATTCCCGCACAATTCCATATTTAATTATTAGGTGTATCGCTATTTACCCGAACCCACAAGACATGCGATGTGATGCAATATGGTATGATTAATGCAACAAGATATATAGCACATTTATAAAATAGTTTGGTTAGGTTCGGGGTCTCACGGTAACAAGGATGGTCGCCGGATTCGGGTTTGGGGAGGAAGAAGATGAAGTTAGGGTCTTCGCCTTGGATCCATGAAGAAGAACTTCAAGTTCTACCTCGATCGCCGATGGCGGACTTGACGTTTGCACGGTTCTTGTCGGTGTATTGAAAACATAGATCATGAGACATGGAGTCAAATACAACAGGAGTCGAACCAGGGAACCACGGTGTCAAAAACAACCTGCAAGAAAAACAACAACAGTGGCATCGACTGCTCGCGCACACGCGCGGAGGATACAGAGAAACAAGCCCATAGAGGCTAGGGACGTCAATGGTTGGCGCGGCGATGGACTTGGCGACGGGGCGTCCGCGTCATGGAGATGGTTGACATAGGCATCCCAAATGGGCCTGCCTAATATAGTACCCGGGGTTTATTGAAGGCCCACTACCCGAAGAATAAGAAGACTCGAGAGCCCAAGATGTATTTAAGGAAAAGATAGAGTTGTAATAGGAAGTGTTATTTGTAATCCGGCGGGATGAGTTAGAAACCGTTCCGGACTCGTAATCCTTGTATAGCACGAATCCCTCGGCTCCACCTATATAAAGGGGGGTCGAGGGACGAGAAGATCATCGAATCATTGTCCGCAAACCCTAGTTTTCATATTCGTCGAGTACTTTTCGGCTGAAACCTTCGAGATCTACTTGCCCTCTACTTCTAACTAAACCCTAGCCTATAATCCATAGGCATTGACAAGTTAATCCCTTGTCAATTGGCGCCGTCTCGTGGGAATTAGAGGCGTAAGGATCTGATCTCGATGGCACGTTCAAGATCTTCGACATCGTCAACCGGAAGCAACACTATGGATCGAGGTAAACAGATCGCTACCGGTCCCGTTGATTTTGTTCCTCACCCACCCTCCCGTTTGGATGCATATGCGTATCTGGCGGAGCCCTTGGAGATGACGTTCGGAAGATTCCACTTTCGCGTCGAGAAGGAAGGATCGTATCGTGTCGAAATTCCGATTTCGTCGGGATCGTCGGCGGTCGATTCCGACTTTTCAAGCTATGCATCGTCAACTGAGTCAGAAGAAGAAACTTCGGCAACACGCTACGTCAGCATCAGAGCAAGAGAGAAACTCGCCAAGATCTTCAGCAACGCATCGTTTGGGTCATCTCGCGGACTCATATAAGCGATGGCTCAAGCGATGTCGACAGTTACGACTTCGTCGACAAATCTCTCACAGTGGGCAAGGTCTTCATCAACCTCAACAATGATGTCACCGAACCCAACATAGATCTGAGTACAAAATATCATCAGATTTATGCTATCGAAGATCAAGAGGAAACATCGGAGGCTTTCGACCAATTGGGAAATCCTTTTGTCGATCCCTCAGATCTAAGGAGAGGTATGGGCACTAAATATGTCGGGCCCACACCACGCGTCAGAGTCCAACTTCCACGAGCAGCTTGGGATAGAGCGGCAAAAGCCATAGATGGTTCAGAACCAATGACGACAACAGCTACAGCTCAAGAACCGCAAGCTTATCAATATATGCTCGCACGAACTGCCCGAGAAATAGAAAAACAGACAACTGAGTTGAACAAGAGAAAGGCGGCAGCTTCTGCATCCAGACAGAGAAGGGCAGATCTAAGTGGACAATCTAGAATTTCGGGTGATAGCCACAGGGAGGCTCGGAACAGAGGAAGATCAAGGCTACAACACATACCCGAAGCAGACAGAGAGTACTTGGTTCAAAACCTCGACATGTCCTTTATGTCGATAGATACAAGAGGAAATATTATCCCTAGGACACCATAAGCTGGGTATATGGCGACACAAGCTTACATCCTCGCATCCAAGCCACCCCCAGGAGATCCAAGGGAAACATTATACAACATGGCATTGGCAGGAGTTGGAGCTATGGGGACAGCGTTCGTAGCAACGCCTCCCGAAGGAGCAACAAGGCAAAATAGTCCACGACCTGCAGCAAGAACGGCGGCAGCTCCGGAAGGACAAAGTGGAGCAAGAGACACAGGAGTGCAAGCAAGGGTCGACAGAGCAAGGCAAAGCGAAGAGATCATCGGCAGTCCCGGAGCTTAATGACGAGGATATGTGCGGTCTACCGTGCTTCACGAGAAGAGTCCGAAAAACTCGAGTCCCCTCCGGATTCAAGTTACCCGATCACTTCAAAAGTTCGACGGCCCGCAAGACCCGGAGGACCGGTTAATTGATTACCTCGAGACGGTGAAGCTAACTCGGAGGAACTAGAGCAACAGCGATGCAAAGTATTCAGGTGCACTTAAGTGGAGCCGCACGATCTTGGATCAAAAACTTCCGCCAGGATCCATCGACAGCCGGGAAAGTTTCGAGGACGTTTTCGTCAAGAACTTCAGATCCACATGCAAGAAGCCTCGCATCGTTGGAAGAGCTGAGGGCGTGTCGACAAAAGCCGGATGAGTCAATGAGAAAATACATCCAAAGGTGGAACATCATAAAAACTCGCAGAAAATATATCCGACGAGAGAGCAATAGATGCGTTTGTCGCAGGAATCGAGGCGCGGAGATTTTGTCGAGGACTTGGGAAGGACCAATCCAAAAACAGTATCCGCGTTGATGGAGATAGCAAATAGATGGGCAGACGGAGAAGACGCTGTCCACAATAAAAGACACAGTCGCCGTAGGAGGACCGTGGTCGAAATTATCGACGAGGCGACGATTTCCTCGGCAGTATCCGAACTATGACGCCCCAGGGCAAATCTCGGCAGGATTTCGGGCAAATACAGGAGGAAGCAACAGAGACGATTATCAGAGAAGCAATGAGCAGCGAAGCGATAATAGGGACGACTCCCGTAACAGGCAAAATAGTGGGCCAAGGTTTCCACGACCTTTTATGTCTCCCGAAGAAATGCTGAACGGACCGTGCCAGATGCATTTTTTCCTCGATAGCAATGGGAAAAGACAGTCAGGACACCTGCATAAAGATTGTCGAAATTTCCAAGCAATGTTCAGATGTGCAGAAAACGCTCACGCACGAGCAGCACAGAGAAACCCTCGGGAGCCTAGGAGCGAAGTTCATCTACCGCCACCTCCCGCGATTACAGAAGGCAATCAACACCAGCTCAGAATAGCGGCAGCACCAGCACCACCACCCTATGTTGATCCTAACTCCAACGGAGCAGTGTCGATGATTCAGAAGGGAAGGCCATCCAATAGAGCTCAAAAAGTAATCTCGCGACAGGTGTTCATGGCAGAGAAAATGCCTCCACCAACAGTTGAGTACCTCAATTGGTCAGGACAAGACATCGGCTTCACCATAGCGGACCACCCGCAGCAAGTTCCTCGACCAGGGCAGTCAGCACTCATTCTGCCAGCAGTTATCGCAGGATTTGACGTTTCTCGAGTATTCATAGATGGTGGCAGCAGCTTAAACCTCATGTATGCAGATACATTGAGGAAGATGAACATATCCTTAGCAAACCTGAAGCCAACAGTACACAAGGTTCCACGGAATCACACCGAGAGAAACCAAGTTACCCATTGGGGAAGATCAACCTCGACGTTCGGTTTGGAACCCGAGAAAATTATAGAATCGAGAAACTGGAGTTTGAAGTCGTGGATTTTCCATCGCAGTACCACGCTTTGTTGGGACGACCAGCATACGCTAGATTTATGGCAGTACCACACTATACATACCTGTTATGGAGATTGCCTGGACCCAAAGGACCAATCACGGTCAAAGGGAGTTTTGCCTTAGCAGATAAGTGCGACAAGGATTTCCATCGGTTATCAGAAACCTTCGGGATGCAAGCTGAATACTTGGCGTCGAAGAGCATGACTGATTACGACGTATTGCCAGACGTCGGAAGGCCAAATAAAGAATCAACTTTCAACACAGAGAAAAATTCTAAGGAGGTGCAGATTCACCCGACAGATCCAAAAAAGACGACATCCATTGCAAACAACATGGATATCGCATAGGAAAGCGCGCTCGTCGAGTTCCTCCGTGAGAACTGGAAAATCTTCGCATGGTGTCCAGCTGACATGCCAGGAGTACCCAGGGAACTTGCCGAGCATCACCTAAATTTGGATCCAACAGCAAAACCAATCAAACAACCTTTGCGGCGTTTTTCGGAACCAAACCGCATATCCATGCTATCAGAAATAAATCGACTAGAGGAAGCCGGTTTTATCAGAGAGATATCTACAGAAGCCACATGGGTAGCTAACCCAGTGATGGTGCCAAAGAAAAACACGACGGTCCTTCGCATGTGCGTCGACTTCACGTGTCTCAACAAACATTGCCCTAAGGATCACTTTCCCCTCCCAAGGATCGATCAAATTATCGACTCCACGGCAGGTTGTGAACGTCTTTCCTTTTTGATGCATACTCCGGTTATAACCAGATCAGATTAAAAGAAGATGATGAAGCCAAGACAGCGTTTATTACACCTTACGGCGTGTTTTGCTACAAGACAATGCCCTTCGGTCTAAAAAATGCGGGAGCAACATATCGTAGGATGATGCGAAGTGTTTAGCAACACAGATCGGGAAAACGTGCAAGTATACATCGATGATGTCGTCATAACATCAAAAAAGGGGACAACGTTGATCGAGGATCTCAAAGAAACTTTTGACAACCTCGACAAATTCTGCCTCAAGCTGAACCCGACGAAGTGTTCTTTTGGCGTCCCAGCAGGAGAACTTCTGGGGTTTCTAGTTTCAGCAAGAGGAATTGAAGCAAATCCCGACAAAATACAAGCCATAGTAACAATGAGGAAGCCAACAAAGCTGAAAGAAATACAGCAGCTAACTGGGCGAGTCGCAGCTTTGAGCAGATTCGTCGCCAGGTTAGGAGAAAAAGCGTTACCATTTTATGCGCTGATCAAACAAGGAGATAAGTTCCAGTGGAACGAAGAAGCCGATAGAGCTTTCGAGGATCTAAAGCGAAAAATATCGACACCACCAATCCTGGTGGCTCCAAAGGAAAAGGAACCTCTCCTGATGTATATTGCAGCCACACCCCAAGTGGTTAGCACGGTGTTAGTTGTCGAAAGAGAAGAAGAAGGGAAAATCCATGGAGTACAGCGACCAGTATACTTCGTGAGCGAAGTCTTGTCGCCCTCAAAACAAAGGTACCCTCGCACCAAAAGCTAGCATATGGAGTGTTCACAACAAGCACGAAAATTGCGCCACTATTTTTCGGCACACCCGATCATAGTGGTCAATGAAGCTCCTTTGTCAAATATACCGAATAACCCGAAGTTACGGGTCGTGTCTCCCTTTGGGGAATAGAACTTTCCCTCGGGACATCACGTATGAAAAAAGAAAAGCAATAAAGTCGCAAATACTACCGGACTTCATCGCAGAGTGGATGGAGTTGCAAAATACAGGACCCCCGCATTTATCGAGAACCCGGACTATGAACTTTGATGGGTCCAAGAGGCTAGAAGGGGCTGGCGCAGAGTAGTACTCATATCACCCGAAGGCGACAAGTTGAAGTACATCCTTCGTATGACGTTCCCTAACGCATCTAACAATGAAGCGGAATATGAGGCTCTCATACACGGGATGAAGATGGCGAAAGACTGCGGAGCAACTCGACTAAAAATCTTTGGCGACTCACAGTTGGTAGCTCAGCAAGTTATGAACCAATGTGACGCAGTCAATGATAGCATGATGGCATACAAGGAGGTGTACAATGAGCTTGAGAAATTGTTCGATGGATGCGAAGTAAATCATATTAGCAGCATTGAGCAACGACGAAGCCGACGTTCTTGCAAACATCGGGTCGCAGTGCCTTGCAGTCCCACCAGGTGTATTTTGGGAGGAGATAACAGAGAGATCCACTGAGACGACAAAATCAAAAAAGAAGGAGAAGAAACCCTCGGGGCCTATCAAGGAGAAGCAAGAGGAAGAAGAAGAAGAGCAAGACCTGGTCCTAGTAATACGTATACCATGGATGCAGCCATACATATCATATATCCTCGTGGAAAGAAATACCAGATGATCAAGTTGAGGCAAGGCGAGTAATTCGACGCTCCAAAGCTTTCACGGTGGTTAAGGGAGAATTATATAAGCGAAGTATTTCAGGCGTCTTGCAAAGGTGCGTTACACCCGAAGAAGGAAGAATAATTCTAAAGGACGTACATGAAGGAATATGTGGCCACCACGCAAGTAGTCGAGCTATCGCAGCCAAGGTTTTTCGGGCAGGATTCTACCGGTTGACAAGCAATAGAGGACGCTAAGGACATAGTACGAACTTGCGACGCGTGTCAAAGGTTTGCCGCAAAACCTCACTCTCCAGCAGCAGAGCTAGCACCAATACCTTTGTCATGGCCCTTTGCACAATGGGGACTCGACATGGTTGGCAAGTTACACAAATCGTCGCCAGGAGGAAAGGAATACATGCTAGTAGCCGTCGACAAATTCACAAAGTGGATAGAAGCGAAGCCGATAAATTCACCGCACGGAGCATCTGCAAGTAAAATTCATAAAAGACCTCGTCTTCAGGTTTGGAGTGCCCCACAAAGCATCGTCACGCACAACGGCAGCAACTTCACGTCCAATGAATTCAAAGACTATTGCGAAGAGGTGGGTATCAAGCTGAACTTTGCATCGCTTGCACATCCTCAAACCAATGGGCAAGTCGAGAAAGCCAATGGCATCATCTGCAATGGCATCAAGAAGCGCTTGTTAGGACCACTAGAAAAAGCTCGACATACCCGGCCTCGAAGAATTACCAAGTGTGTTATGGAGCATCCGAACAACTCCAAATACAACGACACAGAAACTCCATTTTTTCCGGTACATGGAGCGAAGCAGTATTGCCAATCGAGATAGAGCACAACTCTCCACGTGTCGCGGAGTATGACGAAGAAACGTCGAGAAAAGCGCTAGAAGATGATGTGGACGCACTTGATGAAGCTCGAGATGAAGTATTGTCTCGAGTAACCAAATATCAACAGGACTTGAAGAATTACCACAGGCGACGTTTGCGGCCAAGATCTTTTCAGGTGGGCGACCTAGTTCTTCGGCTCACGCAAAAAAGTCATGAAAAACTCGAGTCACCATGGCTCGGCCCTTACATCGTCACAGAAGTAATCTGGAGGAGGAGCATACAGGATAAAGGACAAGAAAACAGGGGTGGAGGAGCCAAACCCCCGGAACGTGGCGCAACTCAGTGCGGTTCTACGCCTAGAGTCGAAATATAGTCCTTGTAAAACTTCAATGTACCGAAACGCCCGCGAGTTTTCAGACGCACTCTTTTCCTTTTTCGGGGCACCGAGTGGGGCCGGAGAAGGTTTTTAATGAGGCGGGCTCGCGGTGCTGCAATATAATAAAGATAGTGGCTACATCACCTTTTTTCTTTATCAACGTGACCAAAGTCATCGCTGCGACGAATTTCAATATAGTTCATCGATGAAAGAAGGAAAAAACCTTGCCTTGGTATTCAAATACCTCGTGAGTCAATAAAAATACAAAATAGTACTCAGTAAAAGCTCGGGGGCTCATATTTGCCTTCAAAATATAAATGCCTTGGTCCACAACCTCGCAAATATACCGAAACACTCGGGGGCTAGACAAACATAGAAATATAATGGTTGCTTTACAATATAGTTATGGACTACAAAGAAGAAATTTCTACAAGAAGAAAATAACTAGTCTTGATTCAGTATGTCATCAAGAGTAACTCTGTTCTCTTCAGGAGCAGCACCAAGAAAATCGGCATAATGGCCATCGGCAAAAAGTCGGCATCCATCCGAAGAAGGTCCTCAATCATTTCTTCGGCTATAGGTGTAACCTTCGTGTTAATTCTATCAACACCAACTCTCCGACGTTTTACCTTTTGATGAACCCTCTCGACAACTTGGGCAAGGTCAAGCTTCGAGTGACAAATCTGGAGCATGATAAGAGCAAATCTGGCACCAGCTACCAGTTGTGCTTTGACAAAATCGTGGATACTGCGGGCATCTTTGAACCTTTCCATCAATTCAGGAAGAGTTTTTGGTGGGACATTCCGAGGAAACATGGAGTTGTAAACCATGGATAAGGTTTTGGTACAGAAGTGAAGGAAATCACGGGTTTGAGAGGTACGATCCTGAAATCTGGTAATTTGGCGGGTCCTCTCCGGAGTGGCCCAAAACAAAGAACCATGGTCCAAGGAAAGATTGACAAGGAGGTTTGTCCTAGCGTTTACCCTCTCTTCCTCGGCAGCAAGATCAATAAAGGCACCTATCAACACAACGAAGGGACAACCTTTAGGAGACAATAGCATGAAGATGAAAGATATCACAAGACGAGACAAACATACCCGACATATCCGCACCGGCTTCATTCATTAACTCGAGCATGAAATTTTCTCGAGTGACCGCTTTTTCAGCTTCGAAACAAGAATCTCCTTAGCAGCCCACAGCCTCGCGGGCTTGCCGAAGGGCAACTTTTTCGGCTTCGTATGATTTACGAGACTCGCTCCATCATCACAAGTGTTTGCTTTTTCGCATATCGAAGTTGTTGTCGAAGATCATTCAATTCTTGCGACAAGGTGTCATCGACAAGTGCAGCATCGTAGACAGCTTTTCTCCGCGCGGGAAGAAGGCGAAGCATTGGAAGGAGTAGGAATTGGAGTATAGTTATCAAATATCAACTGAAATTTAAACAGAACAACATCAAAAAACAGCAAAGATAGAGTTCTTCATTAATCTCTTGGGAATAATTACAAGGGCACTACAAGTGGAGCTAAGGAAATACGTGTCGCCAAAAGACTACTTTGGCGACAAGAGCAAAAGAAGCAAAAGAAAAACAGAGGCATGCAACTAGACCTCCGGCCTTGACGAACTAGGAGTCGACGTTGGCTTGATCCCGAGATACGCCAAGATTTTCTTCGTATTGGGCTTGGCCGCCTTCATCGTTGACTTCCACCTCGACTGTTCTATCTGATCGGTGTCGCCAACCTTCGTCCAGCCGAGAGTCTCGTCGACCGTCGCAGAACTGCAGCAACAGTATTTTCAACGGCTACCTTCATGTTCTCATGGCGCATCTTCAGCCCAAGATCTTCTGATGTATTGAAAAGCTTGGCAAGGTCAAGGAAAGTAGAAGGCTCCTCTTTCTTCGGGAAGAAGTAGGGGAACAACGCCGACAAAGCCCCACTGGCATTGGCCACGCCTTCACGAATTTCGCGTCCATGGGACTCTAGAAGAGAAAGTGCGTCAAGAAGAGGGTCATTGACAGGCTTTTCCAGGTCAAAATCTTGGTTGGTTTGGGCTGCCACACAAGAAAGAACATTAGTCAAAAGCCAAGAAACAAGAAGTACAAACAAAATAGAAGGGACAAGTGATATTACTCAGTGTACGTCGACTTTGCGAATTCAAACGCTTGATGATCCCTTGTTCTCGTGCAACCTGTGCAGATTTTTGCTCGTGCAAGGCAGATTCAAGCATCTTTGAGCCTTTGCTGCAATTCTTCGACACTAGCAGCCTTTGCTTTGGCATCATCAGCTTCAGCTCGGCTTCGCTAGCAAGCAAGCTCAGCTTTCTTGCGAGCCGTTTCACTTTTCTCAAGATTCCGAGAAAGTGACTCGGCACGTTCGTTAGCTTCTGCAAGTTTTTCTGTCGAGATGCGGAAAAGAAAAAGAAGAAAGATCAGAAATAGCGACAAGCAGTTGGCGTAAAACACCAAGGAAAAACAACAAGTGGAAAAGTCGTACCTTCGGCTCTGCTGGCATACTCGCGGTACCCAATAAATTGGGACCCGATGCGGATAAGATCCTTGATCATAGGCTGTCAACGAAGAAGAAAAGAAGGGGAAAAACTTCGGCATTACAAAAAGTAAGGCTTTATAAAAGCAAAAAAGAGGAAAGATGGATCTCGATAAACTTACATCATCCAAGAGCTGCGACGAATAGTTGCTCGGTTGAGGAGGAGGCTCAACGATCATTTCAACCCTTGCCCTTTTTGGCGAAGGGACAAGGGGGCTCGATGGTGGAGTAGTAGTGACGACGTTTTGTTGGGGAGGCGATGTTTCATCTCCTTCAACTAACGTGTCTGAAACAAGCACAGTACGTGACGTGCTGGTCCGAGGAGCTACGTCAGTAACTGGTACTTCTTCCTCATCACTAGTAAACAAAAATCGACAGTACAAAAAGCAAGACAGAGTTAAAACCTTTCGAGTACATAAAAAAGAGGAGGAGAGATAAAATTGACTTACGAGCTGATGAGGGATTCAAAATAAGGATCATAAGCTGCCTTCGGATCAGAAGGAGCAACTTCTTCAGCCTTAGAAATGCCGGAATCCTCGACTTCGGTCCTTTTCCTTTTGTTCTTCGGAGAAACAAGCAGGAGGAAGGGATTCAGCCGATTCACCGGCCTCGCACTCAACCTCTCTCTCATGAGAAGCCGCAGATTTGTGAGAACCCGCGACTTCACTTTCAGGGACCGAAGAGCCTTGAGTATCGTCGGCAACGACGGTCATTTCTTCGACCTCTCCACCCTCAGGAAGAGGAGGAAGGGAAGTTATACTAGGATGGTCCTGAAAAAATAGAAACCAAAGAAAACGTAAAGAGATGACAATACAATGAGATGTAGAAAAAAAGGCGTAACAAGATAAAAATGCGGAAAGACAAAATACCTTGGGGAGTGGATTGGTGGAGCTGTACGGTTCCACGCGACAAGAAGAAGGAACTGGATCTTTGCCCAGGCGAGAAAGTCTTCGAACCAACTTCTCCAAGTCCTTGGTGGAAAGGTCACCGGAGATTCTCGTTGGCGTCATTTTCACCGTAGTATGTCCAAAGGGGATTTTTGCGAGCCCGAAGAGGCTGCACTCTAATCCTAAGGAAGTAGGCAGTGATTTGAACACCGTATAGCTCCTTGCCTCGAGTATTTTGAAGCCGGCGAATGCGAGACATGAGCGCCTCGTCGCCTTTTTCTCTTCCTCAGAAGCTTCGGCATCCCAGGAGCGACGGCGCTGAATTTTGGCATTCCCGTCGAAGGGAATTATGTTGTGCTCAACGGAGTTGGCGCTTTCTTCGTGAATGTAAAGCCACTTCTTGCGCCATCCTTGGACAGAATCAGGAAACTTGACGTCGAAATAATCGACATCAGTACGAATACAGATAACAACGCCACCTATGTTATAAGTGACGTTGTGGGAGCCATTGCGGCGGATGCGTAAGATGCGTTTCCAAAGAGCCCAATTAGGAGCGACTCCAAGAAAGCATTCGCAAAGGGTGATAAAAATAGAAATGTGAAGGATGGAATTGGGGGTCGGATGATGCAGCTTGAATCCCATAGACAAAGAGAAGACCGCGGAGGAAATCATGGATTGGGGTAGAGAGGCCGCGGATAAGATGATCAACGAAACTAACCCGATACTCCATTGGAGGCTTGGGATAGCTTTCTTCACTCGGGAAAGCGGATGGCGCCTTCCTTCTTCATCGGGCCAAGCCTTTTCATCAGAGTTGGCGTCTTGGTTGGAGATTTTGGATCTCTCCCATTCAAGATCTTCAGCGGCCATCGCGGACTCTGGAGTGCTGTGGCGGGTCAAACGCGCACGCGGCGGCATCCACGGCAGCGGATTGAGCAATGTATGCGAGAGCGGGAAATCGGCGAAGATTGGGCGCAGAGGAAGATTTGCGAAGAGGAACAGGTGAGCGGCGCAAGCGAGGGGATGAACGGAGGTTGAAGACAGGTTTATATAAGAATTGGGTGAAGCAAGTGTACCGTTGGATGAGGAAATCGTGTGGTGAGAATTGATCTTCTAGTAACAAGGGCAAAAAGTATTTTTACCGGGATAGGCGTTACCGTACGTGCACCGGAAAAGCGGAGGACGTGTGTCCCCCACTTGCACGACGTGTCAACATGGTGGGAACGATGGACCCACAAAGCGAGAAAATATCGACCATTGATAGAGTTGAAGAAAATTTGACAAGGGAAAATATGTCGACAAGAGAAAGGAGAATGGCGACAGGATAAGTTATTTGAATGCATCGGGAGCCTTTGGTCGAAACAAGTTTTTGCCCAAATGCTCGGGGGCTACTTCGAAAAAAGAAAAATTTCGACAATGGCAAATATAGAAAATGTTGAGCCTACAGTCAAGCACAAGTTCTTGGCTGTAGCCTCGGAGGCTACTCCCATCAGGAGCGCTGTTCGCGCACCCGATAAATAAAAAAAAAAAAAAAAAAAGAAAAGAGAGAAAAAAAAGAAAGAGAGAAGAAGAAGGAGGAAAGAATATCAGCAGATAATGGCAATATAGTGACAAGGTGGACTAAAATGTTGAGCCTACAACCAAGCACAAGTTCTTGGCTGTAGCCTCGGGGGCTACTCCCATCGGGAACGCTGTTCGCGTGCCCGATGAAATTAACAAAGGAAAAATAGAACAAGCAAGAGAGTATATTTCGAGTTATCATTAACTCTCCATATACTCCCATCGGGAAAGCAATATAAGTCATATTTGACTCAATAAAATGTGCCATTCCAACAGCCGGAAAAGCACTCGACAATATATTCTCGTAACGCCGAAGTTGCGATCAATTTCTGAATGCCGCAAAATTGCGAAGGTAAGACCCCGGACCTATTCTCGCTGGGCGTGGCATCGCCGAAGACTCGCGCTCGCTACTTTTATCCGTATCAACAGATACGAAGAAAAATCCTAACGGACGCGTTAGGTACTCGATAAATTTAACCGGGACTCGACAGAATGGTAAGACCTTAAGCGGCGCCTGTCGAAGTTTACACCAGTATCCCGAAATCATGTCTAGGGACGTGATTTTGAAGTAGGTTTTTGCGGATTGCCACTAGAGCAGTTAACTAGTACCTGATCCGTCAGATGAACTAGCCCCAACTACCAATATCCCTGTACAATATAGAATTTTATGAGAAAAAGTATAAAAGTTAAAAGCTTTCGAGTAAAAATAGACAGTGGAGATTTTCCCTGATTCTACGATTCAAGCAAAATCTCGGGGGCTACTGACATAGGCATCCCAAATGGGCCTGCCTAATATAGTACCCGGGGTTTATTGAAGGCCCACTACCCGAAGAATAAGAAGACTCGAGAGCCCAAGATGTATTTAAGGAAAAGATAGAGTTGTAATAGGAAGTGTTATTTGTAATCTGGCGGGATGAGTTAGAAACCGTTCCGGACTCTGTAATCCTTGTATAGCACGAATCCCTCGGCTCCACCTATATAAAGGGGGGGTCGAGGGACGAGAAGATCATCGAATCATTGTCTGCAAACCCTAGTTTTCATATTCGTCGAGTACTTTTCGGCTGAAACCTTCGAGATCTACTTGCCCTCTACTTCTAACTAAACCCTAGCCTATAATCCATAGGCATTGACAAGTTAATCCCTTGTCAATGGTCGACGACCAGAGGCAGGCGAGGCGAGGCCGTGGCGGAACGGCAGCGGGGCGACCACTGGAGTAGGACGACGAACATGAGGCGACGCAGCGTGGCGCGGGCTCGCTGCGGAAGGTAGAGGATGGGCAGGGCCACGACGCCGGAAGGAGGATGCAGGGGCGCGTCTGCGGGCGTCCAGGAGGAGGCCGGGGAAGGGCTCGTGATGGAGGGAATCTGCAGCAGCGTGCGGCTGCCGGAGCTGGCGGGGGGAGGCGTGGCCACGCGCGAGGTAGAGGCGCGAGCGGACTCCAGGGAAGAGGAGGAGGCAGGGCCAACGGCCATGAGCTGAAGGCGAAGAGGAGGCGGTGTGGAGCTCGGGCGGCGCCCGGGGAGCAGCGAGGAGGAGAGGGCGAGGCTAGCAGCGAGGGTCGGGGTCTCCTCCGTGCGGATGCGAGAGAGAGGATGAGAGGGGTTGGTGGGAGGACTTGTGTGCAAAAAGAAAGAAATCGGGGGGAGGAAAAGAGTTCGGTGGCGGGGGTGGAACGGAAAAAGGCCAGGAGCTGTCGGTGGGGTTAGCTAGGGTTTGCCCGGTGGGCTTGCTGGGCCACCGGCGGGCTAGGGACTTGGGCCACTGGCTGGGCCTCTTGGCCTGGCCGGTTGGGGAGGTCTGCCCCTTTTTTTTATTCTTTAAAACAGTTTTCTGTTTTTATTTTCTGGTTGTTTTAAAGCCATTTTAAAAAATAGTTTTAGGACCTCAAAAATACCAGAAAAATTATAGTTTTAGTTTGGGGATAAAGAAGGAATAATTTTGGCAACAAAATAATGTTTTAATAAAATAATTTTGTGATGCTAAAAATATGCAAGATGCCATGATGACTTAGGAACGACACGGAAAAACGAGCGGCGAACAAAAACTAATCTATGGGGTTTTTCCGGGTCGTTACAAACGACACCACTGAATGTTCTAGGACATCGCCTAGAGGGGGGTGAATAGGCGGTGTATAAAAACTTCTACTTGAGAGCTAAACTAGGCGGAATAAAACTACACATGTGTTTACTAGTTTAGCTCAAAGCCTATCAACTAGGGGTTTGCCTAAGAGCACCAACAACCTATGCTAGCATGATGAGCACAATGTGATAACAAGCTAGGTATAGCACATCAAGCAAGATAGATATAACAAGGTAAATGATGTCTACGGGAGCTTCTATTCTTGTAGACAGTGTTGGGCCTCCAAGAGCAGAGGTTTGTAGAACAGCAGCAAGTTTCCCTTAAGTGGATCACCCAAGGTTTATCGATCTCAGGGAGGAAGAGGTCAAAGATATCCCTCTCATGCAACCCTGCAACCACAAAGCAAGAAGTCTCTTGTGTCCCCAACACACCTAATAGGTGCACTAGTTCGGCGAAGAGATAGTGAAATACATGTGGTATGAATAAGTAGTAGCAACGGCACCAGAAAAGTGCTTTGCCCAGGACAGTAAACAAGCAGGAGTAACGCAAGAAAACAAGTAAACAAGCAGACGATAGCGATATTTAGGAACAAGGCCTAGGGATTTGACTTTCACTAGTTGACACTCTCAACATTGATCACATAACAGAATAGATAAATGCATACTCTACACTCTTGTTGGATGATGAACACATTGTGTAGGATTACACGAACCCTCAATGCCGGAGTTAACAAGCTCCACAATTCAATGTTCATATTTAAATAACCTTAGAGTGCAAGAAAGATCAATTCGACTAAACCAAGTACTAACATAGCATGCACACTGTCACCTTCATGCTATGTAGGAGGAATAATACACATCAATACTATCATAGCAATAGTTAAGTTCATAATCTACAAGAGATCATAATCATAGCATAAACCAAGTACTAACACGGATGCACACACTGTCACCATTACACCGTGCAGGAGGAATAAAACTACTTTAATAACATTGCTAGAGTAGCACATAGATAAATTGTGATACAAAATACATTGCAATCATAAAGAGATATAAATAAGCACCTCACTACGCCATTCATAACACTGAGTAAGTATTCTCGTGAAATATAGCCTAAGAGACCCACACGGTGCACACACTCGTCACCTTTACACACGTGGGACAAGGAGTCTCCGGAGATCACATAAGTAAAACTCACTTGACTAGCATAATGACATCTAGATTACAAGCATCATCATATGAATCTCAATCATGTAAGGCAGCTCATGAGATTATTGTATTGAAGCACATAGGAGAGAGATGAACCACATAGCTACCGGTACAGCCCCGAGCCTCGATGGAGAACTACTCCTCCTCATGGGAGCAGCAGCGGTGATGAAGATGGCGGTGGAGATGGCAGCGGTGTCGATGGAGAAGCCTTCCGGGGCACTTCCCCGCTCCGGCAGGGTGCCGGAACGAGAGACTCCTGTCCCCCGCATCTTGGCTTCGCGATGGCGGCGGCTCCGGAAGGTTTTCCGTATCGTGGTTCTTCGTATCGTGGGTTTCGCGACGGAGGCTTTAAATAGGCTGAAGGACAGCCTCGGAGGGGGCTCGGGGGCCCACACCATAGGGCGGCGCGGCCCCTCTCGGCCGCGCCAGGGTGTGGTGTGGGGCCCCTGTGGCTCCCTCCGGCGGCTCTCGGGTGTTCTGAAGGCTCCGGGAAAAATAGGACCCCGGGTCTTGATTTCGTCCAATTCCGAGAATATTTCGTTACTAGGATTTCTGAAACCAAAAACAGCAGAAAACAGGAACCGGCTCTTCGGCATCTTGTTAATAGGTTAGTTCCGTAAAATGCACGAATATGACATAAAGTGTGCATAAAACATGTAGGTATCATCAATAATATGGCATGGAACATAAGAAATTATCGATACGCCGGAGGCGTATCAGCATCCCTAAGCTTAGTTCTCGCTCGTCCCGAGCAGGTAAAACGATAACAAAAGATAATTTCTGAAGTGACATGCCATCATAACCTTGATCATACTATTTGTAAACATATGTAATGAATGCAGCGATCAAAACAATGGTAATGACATGAGTAAACAGGTGAATCATAAAGCAAAGACTTTTCATGAATAGTACTTCAAGACAAGCATCAATAAGTCTTGCATAAGAGTTAACTCATAAAGCAATAAATCAAAGTAAAGGTATTGAAGCAACACAAAGGAAGATTAAGTTTCAGCGGTTGCTTTCAACTTGTAACATGTATATCTCATGGATAATTGTCAACATAGAATAATATAACAAGTACAATATGCAAGTATGTAGGAATCAATGCACAGTTCACCCAAGTGTTTGCTTCTTGAGGTGGAGAGAGATAGGTGAACTGACTCAAGATAAAAGTAAAAGAATGGTCCTTCAAAGAGGAAAGCATCGATTGCTATATTTGTGCTAGAGCTTTTATTTTGAAAACATGAAACAATTTTGTCAACGGTAGTAATAAAGCATATGAGTTATGTAAATTATATCTTACAAGTTGCAAGCCTCATGCATAGTATACTAATAGTGCCCGCACCTTGTCCTAATTATCTTGGACTACCGGATCTTTTCAATGCACATGTTTTAACCAAGTGTCACAATGGGGTACCTCCATGCCGCCTGTACAAAGGTCTAAGGAGAAAGCTCGCATTTTGGATTTCTCGCTTTTGATTATTCTCAACTTAGACATCCATACCGGGACAACATGGACAACAGCATAATGGACTCCTCTTTAATGCATAAGAATGTGGCAACAATTATTATTCTCATATGAGATTGAGGATGTGTGTCCAAAACTCGAAACTTCCACCATGAATCATGGCTTTAGTTAGCGGCCCAATGTTCTTCTCTAACAATATGCATGCTCCAACCATAAAGGTGGTAGATCTCTCTTACTTCAGACAAGACGGACATGCATAGCAACTCACATGATATTCAACAAAGAATAGTTGATGGCGTCCCTAGAAAACATGGTTATCGCACAACAAGCAACTTAATAAGAGATAAAGTGCATAAGTACATATTCAATACCACAATAGTTTTTAAGCTATTTGTCCCATGAGCTATATATTGCAAAGGTGAATGATGGAATTTTAAAGGTAGCACTCAAGCAATTTACTTTGGAATGGCGGATAAATACCATGTAGTAGGTAGGTATGGTGGACACAAATGGCATAGTGGTTGGCTCAAGTATTTTGGATGCATGAGAAGTAATCCCTCTCGATACAAGGTTTAGGCTAGCAAGGTTATTTGAAACAAACACAAGGATGAACGGTGCAGCAAAACTCACATAAAAGACATATTGTAAACATTATAAGACTCTATACCATCTTCCTTGTTGTTCAAAACTCAATACTAGATGTTATCTAGACTCTAGAGAAACTAAATATGCAAACCAAATTAGCAAGCTCTAAGTGTTTCTTCATTAATGGGTGCAAAGTATATGATGCAAGAGCTTAAACATGAGCACAACAATTGCCAATTATCAAATTATCCAAGACATTTTAGAGTTACTACATGTAGTATTTTCCAATTCCAACCATATAACAATTTAACGAAGAAGAAACTTCGCCATGAATACTGTGAGTAGAGCCTAAGGACATACTTGTCCATATTCTACAGAGGAGCGTGTCTCTCTCCCACAAAGTGAATGCTAGGATCCATTTTATTCAAACAAAACAAAAAAAACAAAAACAAACTGACGCTCCAAGCAAAGTGCATAAGATGTGACGGAATAAAAATATAGTTTCAGGGGAGGAACCTGATAATGTTGTCGATGAAGAAGGGGATGCCTTGGGCATCCCCAAGCTTAGACGCTTGAGTCTTCTTAGAATATGCAGGGGTGAACCACCGGGGCATCCCCAAGCTTAGAGCTTTCATTCTCCTTGATCATATTGCATCATACTCCTCTCTTGATCCTTGAAAACTTCCTCCACACCAAACTCGAAACAACTCATTAGAGGGTTAGTGCACAATAAAAATTAACATGTTCAGAGGTGACACAATCATTCTTAACACTTCTGGACATTGCATAAAGCTACTGGACATTAATGGATCAAAGAAATTCATCCAACATAGCAAAAGAGGCAATGCGAAATAAAAGGCAGAATCTGTCAAAACAGAACAGTCCGTAAAGATGGATTTTATTAGGCCACCAGACTTGCTCAAATGAAAATTCCCAAATTGAATGAAAGTTGCGTACATATCTGAGGATCATGCATGTAAATTGTCTTAATTTTCTGAACTACCTACAGGGAGGTAGACCCAGATTCGTGACATCAAAGAAATCTGGAACTGCGCAGTAATCCAAATCTAGTACTTACTTTACTATCAAAGACTTTACTTGGCACAACAAAACTCAAAACTAAGATAAGGAGAGGTTGCTACAGTAGTAAACAACTTCCAAGACTCAAATATAAAACAAAGTACTGTAGAAAAATAAACACATGGGTTATCTCCCAAGAAGTTCTTTCTTTATAGCCATTAAGATGGGCTCAGCAGTTTTAATGATGCACTCGCAAGAAATAGTATTTGAAGCAAAAGAGAGCATCAAGAGGCAAATTCAAAACAAACTTAAGTCTAACATACTTCCTATGCATAGGAATCTTGTAAATAAACAAGTTCATGAAGAGCAAAGTAACAAGCATAGGAAGATAAAACAAGTGTAGCTTCAAAAATTTCAGCAAATAGAGAGGTGTTTTAGTAACATGAAAATTTCTACAACCATATTTTCCTCTCTCATAATAACTTTCAGTAGCAACATGAGCAAACTCAACAATATAACTATCACATAAAGCATTCTTATCATGAGTCTCATGCATAAAATTATTACTCTTCACATAAGCATAATCAATTTTATTAGTTGTAGTGGGAGCAAATTCAACAAAGTAGCTATCATTATTATTCTCATCAAGTGTAGGAGGCATAGTATAATCACAATAAAATTTACTCTCCATAGTAGGTTGTACCAAAAGACCACTATTATAATCATCATAAATAGGAGGCAAAGTATCATCAAAGAAAATTTTCTCCTCAATGCTTGGGGGACTAAAAAGATCATGAAAACCAGCTTCCCCAAGCTTAGAACTTTCTATATTATTATCAACAATGGTGTTCAAAGCGTTCATACTAATATTACTACCAAGCATGCAAATAAGATTTCATAGGTTTTTTAATTTTCGCATCAAACCATCCATGTCTTAAATCAGGAAATAGAATAAGAAGCTCATTGTTGTCCATTATGCCAAACTAGTGTAAACAAGAAACAAAAAGATGCAATTGCAGGATCTAAAGGAATAGCTTCGAGCACACACACAACGGTAACGTAAAAGTACTTTACCTGAGACCGGAGTATGAGAGCCTTTTACCTTTCCTCCCCGGCAACGGCGCCGTAAAAGTGCTTGATGTCTACGGGAGCTTCTATTCTTGTAGACAGTGTTGGGCCTCCAAGAGCGAGAGGTTTGTAGAACAGCAGCAAGTTTCCCTTAAGTGGATCACCCAAGGTTTATCGATCTCGGGGAGGAAGAGGTCAAAGATATCCCTCTCATGCAACCCCGCAACCACAAAGCAAGAAGTCTCTTGTGTCCCCAACACACCTAATAGGTGCACTAGTTCGGCGAAGAGATAGTGAAATACAGGTGGTATGAATAAGTAGTAGCAACGGCACCGGAAAAGTGCTTTGCCCAGGACGAGTAAACAAGCAGTAGTAACGCAATAGAAACAAGTAAACAAGCAAGCGATAGCGATATTTAGGAACAAGGCCTAGGGATTTGACTTTCACTAGTGGACACTCTCAACATTGATCACATAACAGAATAGATAAATGCATACTCTACACTCTTGTTGGATGATGAACACATTGCGTAGGATTACACGAACCCTCAATGCCGGAGTTAACAAGCTCCACAATTCAATGTTCATATTTAAATAACCTTAGAGTGCAAGAAAGATCAATTCGACTAAACCAAGTACTAACATAGCATGCACACTGTCACCTTCATGCTATGTAGGAGGAATAATACACATCAATACTATCATAGCAATAGTTAACTTCATAATCTACAAGAGATCATAATCATAGCATAAACCAAGTACTAACACGGATGCACACACTTGTCACCATTACACCGTGCGGGAGGAATAAAACTACTTTAATAACATTGCTAGAGTAGCACATAGATAAATTGTGATACAAAATACATTGCAATCATAAAGAGATATAAATAAGCACCTCACTACGCCATTCATAACGGTGAGTAAGTATTCTGTGAAATATAGCCTAAGAGACCCACACGGTGCACACACTCGTCACCTTTACACACGTGGGACAAGGAGTCTCCGGAGATCACATAAGTAAAACTCACTTGACTAGCATAATGACATCTAGATTACAAGCATCATCATATGAATCTCAATCATGTAAGGCAGCTCATGAGATTATTGTATTGAAGCACATAGGAGAGAGATGAACCACATAGCTACCGGTACAGCCCCGAGCCTCGATGGAGAACTACTCCTCCTCATGGGAGCAGCGGCGGTGATGAAGATGGCGGTGGAGATGGCAGCGGTGTCGATGGAGAAGCCTTCCGGGGGCACTTCCCCGCTCCGGCAGGGTGCCGGAACGGAGACTCCTGTCCCCGGATCTTGGCTTCGCGATGGCGGCGGCTCTGGAAGGTTTTCCATATCGTGGTTCTTCGTATCAGGGGTTTCGCGACGGAGGCTTTAAATAGGCGGAAGGGCAGCCTCGGAGGGGGCCTGGGGGGCCCACACCATAGGGCGGTGCGCCCCCCCTCTGGCCGCGCCAGGGTGTGGTGTGGGGGCCCCCAGGGCTTCCCTCTGGCGGCTCTCGGGTGTTCTGGAAGGCTCCGGGAAAAATAGGACCCTGGGTCTTGATTTCGTCCAATTCCGAGAATATTTCGTTACTAGGATTTCTGAAACCAAAAACAACAGAAAACAGGAACTGGCTCTTCGACATCTTGTTAATAGGTTAGTTCCAGAAAATGCACGAATATGACATAAAGTGTGCATAAAACATGTAGGTATCATCAATAATATGGCATGGAACATAAGAAATTATCGATACGCCGGAGGCGTATCAGTAAAGCGCATAGGTAAAGGAGCTCGGGTTGAGGAGTAACCGGTGCACGAGGAGACGACGATGTATCCCGAAGTTCACACACAAAGGTGCTACGTCTCCGTCTGGAGCGGTGTGGAGGCACAAGGCACTCCAATGAGCCACTAGGGCCACCATATTCTCCTCGAGCCTTTCCACCAAAGGAAAGGCCTCGATGCACTAAGGGACCCTTGAGGGTGGTCACCGAACCCGTACAAGCTTGGGAAAACACCCAAGTATCCGATTGAGGCAACTCCACAACACGGAGGCTCTTAAGTACACGGCCACAAGAGGCTACAACACACCACCAAGCCACCAAGATACTAATGCACCACAAGAGGCTAACACACTCCACAAAGGACACAATGCCACCAAGGCCACCAAGCCACAAAGATGATAAGGCCACTAAGGCAAGAACACCACTAAGGCAACAAGGCCACTAAGGCAACTACACCACTAAGGTAACATGCCCTCTATGAGATCGAAACCCCGGAGAGAACCCAAACCGATGCACCTAATGCAATGGCTAAGAACACCACTAAGATGCCCAAGTTCTTCTCTCCCAAATTCCAACAAAGCTACAAAAGCTATTGGGGGAATAAGGGAGGAAGAACAAAAATGTGGAGAAACACCAAATAACTCCAAGACCTAGATCTAGCAAGATCCCCTCACTTGGAGAGGGATTCAATTGGTGAAGCTCTAGATCTAGGTCTCATCTCTCCTTTCCCCCAAAAATATGCAAGAAATAGTGGGGGGATCAAGAGGAGGAAGAAACAACTCAAGGTCAACAATGGAGGAGAAGAAGTGTTTGGGTCGGAGGTGGAAGAGAGGTATAAATAGGGGGCCCAAAATATAGCTGTTGGAGGCAGAAAAACGGTCAGATTCGCGCCTGAGCGGTAGTACCGCGTACCGCTTGTGCCAATAACGCAGATCTGGATCTGAAAAACTGCGCGGCAGAGAGAGAAAACGGGTCGGCCGGTAGTACCGGCCCGGTACCGGTCTGGTACTATAACTGGGTTACGGTACTACCGGGCCGGTACCGCCCTAGTAAGGCTTCGAGTCCAGTAAGCCTGGAAGGCTGATGCGGTACTTGGGCCGGTACTGCCAGTGGTAGTACCGCCCGGCCCAAAAGCAATTTCCTTTTTCTTTTTCAAATATGACGATACGGAAAATGCGATATCTTGAGCTAGGAAACTCGGAATGACATGAAACTAATTTTTCTGGAAAGAGGACGACGAGAGCTATCACTACAAAAAGAGTGAGTGATGATTTTCTCATGGTCATAGAGGTGTAACCTCTCAATATCGTATATCGGGAAAATCATCACCCTCGCACGTGCAACATGCAATGCATCCGGAATCCATTTCCGATGAGCTAGAGCTTGTCATGAGAATGAACACAAGCTCTAACCCATCTCATGGATAAGAACCAAGAACTACCAAGGAACACGATGCAATGCACGCAAGGTTTGAGCTCTCTCCGATGATGCGACCTACTATCCTATCGAGCACAAACCTTAACCTTATGCGTTCCTCTCGAGTCGGCAAGCTCCGTCTTCATCCTCTTCAACCTTGTACATGCCACCATCTTCTCCAACATACGCGCCACCGTCTTCATCCATCTTCTACGCCGTCTTCATCTCTCTTCATCTTCAACACGGTCTTCGTCTCTCTTCGACACCGTCTTCGTCATTGTACTCCATCTTGCAACCTTGAGTCCAACACATGGCTATGGAATTGACCTAAGATTGATTCTCAATCACTCGAACTTGAAGTGGAACCTTCTTCTGGCGAAGTGTTGATCTTCTCGACACCACTAACAAGAATTGTTGCTCCATGTAGAACGTTCGACACCACCAACAAGAAGTCGGAGTTCCGTTGGTGATGATGTGCTTCTGTCGAGAGCCTCAGTCGCAGATGATCAGGCGCCGTACACAAAGATGGAAGGAGTAAGAATCACATTGATCCACCCATTCAAGTAACAAAAGCTAATAATAAGAGTAGTCGGTATGGCCGCGACTCCATCCCGCACTCAAAGTATTACTCTGTACATGAATAAGAGAATCGTGCAACCAACTCCAGGAATACATATTGGCGATCTTGGTAAACATCGACATCGAAGGTTCATGAGGTCAAAAACACAAGGGATAGAGGAAGGATCACATAAACCGAGATGGCGTCAACAGAGAAGACAAAGGTTAGCCGCCGGTGATGTTCTTCTGTCGGAAGGTCTTCAAAGATCGGTCCTATTAGGTGAAGGCAGAGATCGTCCAACCCACGTCGAAACCTAAGACTCAGAGAAACTCGGATAAGAGACAAGACTCAAAAGTCGCATAGGTAAGATGAGAAAGAATATAGGTAAGAAGAAAAATCAGAGCTAATCAGAACTATCCAACGATTTTTAGAAAATAGTTTGGACTCTCTAAACTAAACGACCGTTGGCAAGGTTATCCTAGAGGCTGGACCAGTGGGGTACCGTCAACCTGAGGCTCTGGTACCAACTTGTGACGCCCCAAAACCGGTACCATGCGGATCCAAGCGTTCCCGCCAAAATCCGCATGATATCGATTTTAGGAGACGCACCACCAAGCGTCTCGTACACGCCGAAGCATGCACGCGATGCGGGTGGAATCAATCACGAGAGGTAACATTACAACAGGATTACAATAGAGCCCACAAGAAACATATATTACAACAACGACTCCAACGAGTCAAGATACAAATAGATACATACAAAGATCCAAATCATACAGAAGATCAAATACGTCCGAGTACGGACAAGATACAAATTTGGACTAAGAGTCCTGAAGATAACCAGTGGCGTCCATAACCTTGACCAGGCCAAGCCGGAAGGGTAGCCTTGCTAACGTCGTCTTCATCGAACGTATCTTCATACCTGCCCGGTTATATCCCGTAGAAGCAGCAATAAGTACGGGTTCGTACTTAACAAGACTACAAGACGTATATGCATTCGTCAACCAGTCGTCCTTTGTACTTGAGGCACGCAAGGGACTTAGAGGACGCAAGAGGAACGTCATAGGCAATATGGTGGGGTTAAGCGGCAGCGCGCAAGCACTAAAAAACCTATAGAGACACTCCACAATATTCGTCTAATCAGAGAAGATGAGAGAGCGCATAAACTAACAGTTCTATACTCTGCAAACATAACACAACCGATGCGTTCCCCCTTTGCAAAGAGGTACTTACAAAGGCACCCACACGGTTGTCAAGTTTTAACCATTTATTATTCAAATTGTGCTAACTTACTACACAAGTTATTATGATTGAAACAACAGGTGTAAGTTGTCTATGGTCGAGTCATACAGCTTCAAGTCGTCCATAACCGCGGACACGGCTTATCGATAAGATTGTAACCCTGCAGGGGTGCCCAAATGTGCCCACACGCACGATCAACCCACTTACGACAGGTGGATATCACGACACGCACTCTCCTTCACGACAACAATGTCCAGGAAGCCACCTAACTAAGTTTAACCCGTTTCAGAGCCCGATCGAAACTCTGATGCGGACCTAGCTGTTGCGAGAACGGCTAAGAGGATCAGAGCCCACTAGAGGATGACCTCTTAACAATACGTGCCGCACCTACGGACGTGCAAGAGACAACGGGGATACAAGGCACTCACGGCTTCCCTAAAAGTAACATCATATCATATGACCACGAAGAAACAAGCTTGCACGCCCGAGAGAAACAAAGAATTCAAACTAATTGTGGCCACTGGACAAAGCTGTAGATTCCGGCAGTGGTCGAGGGGAGACCCGGTAAGCATACCCATGTGTGGTTAGAGCGCTCAGTCTCGGAACAGATAACAGGAACTCGGGCCCTAAGTTATTTAGGAAACACAAGTGAATCGTCACAAAACGAGCAGCTGACCCACCGATGCCTCCGCTAAACAATTATCAACAACTAAAGTAACCATGATTCTTCCCATCATATAACCCGATAAGATAGCAGTAACGGTAACGAGATAAAACAGCACTAGCATGCACTACGACTCGCAAGGCAGACCCGATAACCAAACAATAGCTGTAGGAGGTGTTGGTGGCAATATAGGCTGCTTGAGGTAACAAGTGGAAGGGACACGTGACAAGAACGCAACTCAAGGATAGCATAAGGGACAAGGCAAAATAAAATGGGTGAGCGACTCCTGCAGGGACAGGAGTATAGGGGAAATGCTTGCCTGTTAAAGCTTGCCGAGGGACATCCGAAGAACTTGCCGTATCTCACCGCACCACTTCGCGATCCTATCCGGGAAGAAGCAAATGCTGGAACAAGCAACGGATGTAAATCTTACTACTACGGCAGAAGAATCGGCATGATCATGATATGATATGCATGTCATGTCAAACATGATGCGGCGATGCAACTTATCCATATTAAGCGGAATCGGAATTCCGACACACAATTATTAGGTTCGAGTTATTTGTCTACCCCGCATATTAAATGTTGATTAGCATGGCAAAGACATGGCATGGGTGAGCTACGCAAAATTAAATGGAACCGGGATAAGATAACATTCCCGCACAATTCCATATTTAATTATTAGGTGTATCGCTATTTACCCGAACCCACAAGACATGCGATGCGATGCAATATGGTATGATTAATGCAACAAGATATATAGCACATTTATAAAATAGTTTGGTTAGGTTCGGGGTCTCACGGTAACAAGGATGGTCGCCGGATTCGGGTTCGGGGAGGAAGAAGATGAAGTTAGGGTCTTAGCCTTGGATCCATGAAGAAGAACTTCAAGTTCTATCTCGATCGCCGATGGCGGACTTGACGTTGGCACGGTTCTTGTCGGTGTATGCAAAACATAGATCATGAGACACGGAGTCAAATACAACAGGAGTCGAACCAGGGAACCACGGTGTCGAAAACAACCTGCAGGAAAAACAACAACAGTGGCATCGGCTGCTCGTGCACACGCGCGGAGGATATAGAGAAACAAGCCCATAGAGGCTAGGGACGTCAATGGTTGGCGCGGAGATGGACTTGGCGACGGGGCGTCCGCGTCATGGAGATGGTCGACGACCAGAGGCAGGCGAGGCGAGGTCGTGGAAGGACGGCAGCGGGGCGACCACTGGAGCAGGACGACGAACATGAGGCGACGCAGCGTGGCGCGGGCTCGCTGCGGATGGTAGAGGATGAGCATGGCCACGACGCCGGAAGGAGGATGCAGGGGCGCGTCTGCGGGCGTCCAGGAGGAGGCCGGGGACGGGCTCGTGACGGAGGGAATCTGCAGCAGCGTGTGGCTGCCGGAGCTGGCGGGGGGAGGCGTGGCCACGCGCGAGGTAGAGGCGCGGGCGGACTCCAGGGAAGAGGAGGAGGAAGGGCCAACGGCCATGAGCTGAAGGCGAAGAGGAGGCGGTGTGGAGCTCGGGCGGCGCCCGGGGAGGAGCAGCGAGGAGGAGAGGGCGAGGCGAGCAGCGAGGGTCAGGGTCTCCTCCGTGCGGATGCGAAAGAGAGGATGAGAGGGGTTGGTGGGAGGACTTGTGTGCAAAAATAAAGAAATCAGGGGGAGGAAAAGAGTCCGACGGCGGGGGGTGGAACGGAAAAAGGCCAGGAGCCGTCGGTGGGGTTAGCTAGGGTTTGCCTGGTGGGCTTGCTGGGCCACCGGCGGGCTGGGGACTTGGGCCGCCGGCTGGGTGTGGTGACCCAGCATACCACTGCATGGTGTAGTATGCAAGTCTGATACAACACCAATGAAACACCGTTCCACTAGTATTATATCGCTCAGAGTGGTACAACAGAAACATATGCGGGTCCAAGGCATGTCTATAGAATTACAACTCTGACTCTATTACATAAGATCAACACAGCCTCCTACTTTACAATGAGGTAAATCTGCAAATAAACTCCAAAAGAACGACTCGTAGTCTAATCCTGTCACGAACTCTATTTGTAGAGTATTTAGCTAGCTATAGAGGCTAAGAATAGATTCTAGCTAAATAGGAGCTAGGTTTAGGAAGCTAGTTCACTTCTACGGCTAAACTAGGTTTCCTCCTTGTGGGATGTGGTATCTGACTCCTCTGACAGGGTCTTGTCTCTTGAAGTAGTTGTTGACTCCTCGGCCTTCTAGTTGCACTGTGGATCCTCCTTCGATGCCTCCATATCTAAGCAGGGGATTTAAGAGTGGGATGAGTACGAGCGTACTCAACAAGTTCATTATAGGAAAGAGGTGTTTAATGCACTAGCTACAGCATTAGACCGGAAAGTCTAATACCAATGCAAGTTTTCATAACCATTTCTTCAAAAGGTTGCTTTTATTCGGAAGAACTATGTCCGTCGGCCTTCACCGGTTTACTAGAACTTCATGGAGCTCCTTTCCGGCAGCGTTCGCAGCTTCCATATCCCGGAACAGGGAGTGACAGGTCACGGTTCTTTACACTCTGCAGAGGTGTGTTGCTTTACCCATAAGAGATCTTAACCTTGGTGCCAACCAAGCTGCAGGCTTGTCCAAACTTCCTATGGTGTGAGGCCCGGTATAAGGTCTAGCCAATCATGTTCCTCCGCTACCTCGAACACCCACCCGTTGTTGCATGCCCCGACCCTGGGTCCACGCCGGTCCCATTATTCCCGTAATTTCAGGGTGGACCCCGACCACGACGACAGTGCTTGGGCTCTACCATACACTCCTACGCCGGTAGCTGCAACCCATCATAGACCGCATTACCGTGGGGAATTAGAATGGGATCCCCACCCTCCGGTTGTTCCGCAAGACACAACCGCTACGGCAAGCAATGCTTTACCGTGGGGAATTAGAATGGGATCCCCACCCTCCGGTTGTTCCGCCGGATACAACTCGCTACGGTAAGCGCATCCGTTGATGAACGAGAGGTGGAAACACTTTTGACTACTCCGTCCCACTCCGGATCTTATGGTTAACACGGGTATTACGGCACAAGAATCACTCGGCGACATTTGTTGTTTAATCCTAGATGGATATAAACCCGTGCAATGGAACCTCCACCATATCAACACAATCCATGGTTCCATTGCCCACCACATAGTCATATTCATAGTTATGAAGGTAGTGGTTTTGGTTTTTATGCAATAGTGATAACCATAGTACTTTGCAAGTAATTTGATAGAAATAATCAAATGACATGAGCAAGTGATGAACTTGCCTTTCTTGGCTGCAAGATTATGCAGACAAGGTCTTCGATACGCAATAACTCCAAATTCTGAAATAGCATCATCGTCCGGTAAGGACGATGTTTAAAAGATTGGCAAGGATGCAATAATGCATAAGTATGAGATGCAAGCGCTCTAAGTGTGATCTAACCCCGATGATTTAGGATTAGTGAGTGGTACTGATTAGTTCTGGGTGTGTTGCACTTTTAGAATGATTCACACACAAGGTTCTTATTTAGGGTTGTGTTGTTTTAGAATCATAAACAAGTGGTAAAATGCATAGTAACAATTATACACACCAAGAAATAGTAGTTGGATAATATGTAAAGAGCAGTTGTCAATTTTAAGTCCTATAATGCATGGTTAATGATTATTTAGTATATAATTCAAAAGAATAACTTTTGAAGAACATGTTCTTTAATGAAGAACAAGTATGATAATTAGGTTTGTGGGGTTCCATGGTTTTCTATGGTTCTAATTGGTTTCTAGGGTAGGTAGTAGATGGATTACAACCTAGTTGGATTCATTAGCTATTAGGCTTGTATTGTTTAATTAAGCCTAAACATCTTAATTACCAATAGTTGCTATCAAGGTGGTATACCTTGTTGGTGATAGCTGGCTAGGGTTTATAGGTCCTTATAAGCAGGGTTGATGATGATTCCTTATTTTCTTCAAAAGAATAACTTTTGAAGAACATACTTCTTAAATAATAAGAAGTATTACAATTAGGGTTGAGGTTGGCTAGGGTTTGCTTAATGGATTCACTAAGTAAGGAATAATTGGTTCCTAAGTAAGATGGTTCATAATTATGAACTACTTGTAGGTTCAGTGGACTATGGCTATTTAATGGTAGATATTGTGTATAGATACTATTGGAGTTCATCACAATGGTGTGATGCTAAGCATGGAAGAGTAAAGATAAGATCCTTGGTAATAAGAATTAGGTTTGATTTAATGAACACATGGGATGCTAATTAGTAGTGAGAGGGTTCCCATATTTTATGTGGATTTGAACTAGTATTTAGTTGCTAAATATGAATCTATGTTTATTGGTGAGGTAACATGATCACATGCTACTTAGGTTTAAATTTGGGAACAATTTAGGGTTCATAAGAAGTAATGGATCTAGGGTCTAGATGGCATTAGGGTTTTAGGAGTACACATGAAATGATGAGGTTATCACTTTGTTTTTATGGAACTAGGGTTTCCTAATTACCCTATAATTATTGGATTAATAACTTCATTAATAAAGTTGAAGTTATTAATAATTTAGAAATAAAAATAATATTTAATTTGGCATTTTATTATTTTTAATTAATTAATAGTAAAGGTAATTATTAATTTGGGTTTTAAATCCTCCTAATAAGGATTTAATAAGTTAATAGAAAAGGAAAATTAATTTTTATTGTTTTCCTTATTTACTTACTGGTTTTTTATTTAATTTTGAAATTTTTACTAATTATTGAATTTTAATTCAATTTAGAATTAGAATTAAAGGCTTAAATAACAAGTATTAAATAATTGAATTTTTATTAAAAATAAAAATTTCCTTTTATATTTTTATTGGGTAGAGTTTACTTTTCTATGAATTTTGATGTATCATTTATATTTTTCTGAGCTATTTTGAATTTTATATGAATTTTTAAAGTTACAGCAATAATTGAATTTGAAATAAAACTGAAATAGCTAAAGCTACCCGGGTTTTTTACCCACGAAGACACTGACCAGTGGGCCAGAGTCCACGTCAGGGCCACCGTGGCATGACGTGGCAGCCTGGTACCTCACCGGCGGCCAGTGGTGGTGGACGCCGGCGATTCTGCGTTCCCGCGGGGGCGTGCGTGTGCTGGTTGGAAAGAGGACGCCGAGGCGAACCTAGTGGTGGCGGCGCCGCTCCGGTATGGTCACCGGAGCGTGCCCAGCGGCGAGGAATGGCGGCAGTATATACGGGGTACTCGATACGGCGAAGCTACGGCGTGCAATCGAGCTCAGCGAGCATGCCGGGGAGGTCAGTGGCTCACCAGAGGCACAACGCGCTTGTCGGCGAGGCAAGGGATGGTCGGCATCGCCGGAATTCGTCATTCCCGGCGTTGGGGAAGACGAGCTCAACGGCGTCGATTTCGAGCGCGATAGCTCAATTCCTTAGGCAGGTTGGGCAAGTCGAGGACGGCGAACGCGATGGCATCCACGGCGAGGCCTAGGGAGGTCTCCATCGTCGGCGGTAATGGTGACCTGCGGAACCAGGGTTTCGGGTATGGGGAAAAATTGGGGCAGAGAGGAAGAACTTTGGGGCTAGGGTTTCGCCGCGGTATTTATACGGAGTTGGAGGGTGCCTCGTCACGTCGCCGAGCGAGGAGAGGACGCCAGCGCGAGGGAGAAGGTAGGCACGCCGTCGTGCTGTCCTCCAGGCACGATGGAGAGGATGAGGATGAACTCGTCCTCGATATTTTGGACGAAGGGGTACGGGCTGGGGTTTGGGCCGTGCTGGGCTTGAGGTTGCTGGGCTGCTCGCGAAGCTTCTGCTGGACTGCGTCGGCCAGGTAAGCTTCTACTCCATTTTTTTTCTCTGTCTTCTTTTTCTCCTTATTTTCTGTTTTTGAATTTCTGTTTTTAATTCAATTTTGATTGTTTTTTCTGTTTTGCAGGTATTTCTTATTTGAATAATACAAGGAATAGCCCAAGATTCTACAAATACTTTGGTTATGTATTAGAAAAATTAATATGGGTTCTATAACATTGGTTTGATTGTTATTTTTGGGATTTGAATTCAAATATCCATATGGGCATGAATTTGAATATTATTTTGAAGAATGTTAAATTGTTTTACATATGATAGTTTTCTTACTTAGTGATATATAGAATTTTGTTGGTATTACTTGGCAAGAAACATTCTCAAGGTAATACTTATTAATGAATTTTAATGAGGGAGTGACTTAATGACATGAGTTCATGTGCTAAAATATATCTAAGGACTTGACCTCTTATTTGGGAATGTTGTCACTTGCACATAATTTTATGTGAGCACTTGCTTGGTAAGGTTTTGTAGTTTTTATTATAACCATGTTTCAAAGGTAGCACTAGGATTATATTTAAATAGCACCTTGAAGTACTTAGAGTAGGTATTACTCTCCTCATAGTTGGTTCTTGGTTATTAAGTCAAATGGTTTACATGAGTGGTTATTCACCTCACATGGGCTTTTAATTATGGAGCTTAGCATTAGATGTTTCTTATGTTTTATAATTGAAACATTGGATTTAATTAATGAACCATTAGGGTTCTAATGATATTTACCTAGTGGCAATTGGTTTGAATCTCAACTATGGCATGGTTTATATTATGATCACCATAGTGATACATAAACTAATATTGGGATTTAATTATAGGTTGTAGAGATGAGGGGACACCATATTGCATTTGCTAGGGTTTAGTCTCCCCTAACCATGGTAATATGGTTACTTGCTTCATATCTTATGTGCTTCTCTAATCACTAAGGATTTGAGAATTAACTCTATCTTATTCCATTGGACTTCTATTGGAATCCTTAATTCATCATTGAAGTAACTAAATTGGTTATAGTTCTTTTTATAGTTAACTTTGGTCATATGGATGTATGGTTTCTCACCATATAAAGTATAGAGTTTAACTCTAAAATTTTCTTAGGTTCTTAAATCTATGGAATATAGATATGGTAGGATTCTACTTAAGAGCACCAAGTGATTCACAAATTAAGGTTGGAATATAAGCATATGGTTGCTTACTAGTGATCTCCCAGTAATTTCATGTGGGAATAAGATCTACTTATCCTATTAGGGTTTATTCTCAATACCTTAAGTTCTTAGGGTTTAGGATCATCACTGGATTAATAATGATCAAGGTTTGGCTTCCTAAGGCCTTGTTTGGATACGCAGTTTTGGTAGAACTAGTTTTCCGTAATCTAGAAAAACCGTCTAACAAACTAAAATCATGTTTGGGTGCAGCAACTAAACCGCGTATTAGGAAAACTGAGTTTCCACAAACCCAGGAAAGTGCGTGCTGGGAAAAACTACTATTCCTCGTTTTTGTGAAAACGCGATTAGGCAAAACTGGAACAAGGTCCTTGGGCGGCGACTGGGCGGCGGCCTGATCTATCGTCTGCGACCTTCGGTGGACGCTTGAAGGGGGATCCCGCCGGCTGAGATCATACCCGTCTGGCCGCCTCCTCCTCCCGTCAAACTCTAGGTCGCCGACCTTGGCGGCTTGGCCGACTCCTCGATGACCCGGCGCCTGCGCGCCGCCACACGCCCGCGGCTCCGGCACCTTTGCTGGAGAGCTCCTGGGCTAGAGATCGGCTTCCTCTACTCTCATGGGAAAGATACGGGGCCTTCCGCCATGGCTAGACATCGGCTTCCTCTACCGCCTTCTGCCATGGCTAGACATCGGCTTCCTCGCTCGAAGCTCTGGTTCACTTCCTTTTCCGGCATGCTTGAGGGGCAGTTCACCTCCTTTAGGCCCTGGCTGCACGACGACTAGTTCCTGGTCCGGGAACGATGCCTTCAAGGACTGGCTGGACGTGAGCTGCTACCAAGGGAAGGTGGGCGCTCAATCAGCCGGTTTACGAACTCAATGGCACAATTAGCAGGAGTCCAGGGAATTTGTATACGATCTCTGATATCACGATGATGAGAATTGTCTCATTGAGCATGTGCAGGGAAAGCCTCACGAATCTCAAGAAGCTCCATAATAGTCAATCAACCTTACCTGCAGGCCACTGCATGAGCTCAAGTCAGACGCGAATGTCAGCGTGGCGGGCAATCCCAACTCAAGGTGCGCTCTCGACGATTGACGCACTACGGCCAGACATGCGCACTCGCGGTGCCAAAATCGGCGAGATGAAGAAGACAAATACAGGGGAAGAGTACAATACCGGTTTTAGACTTTCGTGACCCAAACGTGGTTTTGTGTAACTCTATTCGTAACAGAAAAGCAAGTAAAACCAGTTCTCCTAAAAATCCTCTTAAAACTCGTTTTCTAAAAACTGATTGCTAATATTCGATATCCAAACAACCACTAAGGGTCTCTCATTAAATGGGGTTCTCACTTCCATGATCAAGTATTGTCTTGATCAGCTAAGGTATAGTACTTATACTTTACTTTCTTGGATGGGACTACTATGGTTGCCTCTAAAGTTTATATCCCAGGAGAATGCCTGAGATATTATGTTGGGGTTCTACTCAACAATGATGATATGATCACCTGGTCATAAGAATAGTTCTCTCACTCACATTCAAGTGTTGCCTCAACTAACTTGAGTGTAGCACCATAGCATGAGCTCTCTTTCATAGGAATAGTTATTCTAGGGTTTATGGTGTACTCACAACATCTCAATAGGTATCAAGTCTAAACTCCACTTGGCTATCTTGGTTGAATTAATCTCTTCCTTACTTTATCAATTAATGGATAAGGTATTATTCCATGTGATATTAAGTTATCTCACCACTCCAAGTGAAATGGTTTTCAACCTAATACTTTATTTCAAAGGTTGTCCTTTATTCTTAAATAGGTGGAGCTAGGGTTAGTATAAGTGGTCTCTCTCATATGGGAAAGACTTGAATAATATTCTAGTGTTCCTTTTGAAGATGATGTTGTGATCATATGGATATTTATATCCAAGGTTTGCCTCAAGGTTTGCCATTGCTTCTCTAATAAATACTATAGAACTCTCTCATCTCTCAAGATTTGATATGTATTAACTTGGAATAGAGAAGAATCTCTATTCCAGGGGTGGATCTTCTTGTTATAATTCCAATGTTGAAGTGGAATGAATACCATGAGGTTTCATGGTAAGTTCATAGATAGTTTAAGACATGGAGAAGATAAGTGAAGAATGGTTTCTCCATTTTACTGTTACTTGATTTGCAATTGAAGTGATGTTCATATGCTATGACAAGGATTACCATATTATAATCTTTTATAAGATCAAGCAATTGATCATTGAGTAAGGTGTTGTTGTGTTGATTATTAGTTCCATTTGATCTAACCCCTTAGATCAAATCATCTCTTCCCAAAACAAGATTTTAGCAAAGTCACATTGAGGTTTATAGCGCTTGACTTGATGAGCTACTTCAATTCCACCAAGGTCAAGTGAAACTTCAGTTACTGTGACTGTTTTACTTTAAAGCGCGAAAATTCCCCAGATTTTCTATGCATGTATGCAATGCACACACCTGTTTCCTCTATTTTTTATAACCCCAAATGCTGGGATATTACAGTCTCTACCCCTTAAACTAAACTTCGTCCTCGAAGTTTGAACTCTCTTACGTTTCGGAGTGTGAATCTGACTTGTGCAGATGATACGTCTCCAACGTATCGATAATTTCTTGTGTTCCATGCCACATTATTGATGTTATCTACATGTTTTATGCACACTTTATGTCATATTCGTGCATTTTCTGGAACTAACCTATTAACAAGATGCCGAAGTGCCAGTTCTGTTTTCTGCTGTTTTTGGTTTCAGAAATCCTAGTAACGAAATATTCTCGGAATCGGACGAAATCAACGCCAAAGTTCCTATTTTCATCGGAAGCATCCGGAACACCCGGGAAGGACCGGAGGGGGCCACAGGGCCACCAAACCCTAGGCTGGCGCGGCCGAGAGGGGCCGCGCCGCCTATGGTGTGGCCCCCTGTCAGCCCTCCCGCGCCGCCTCTTCGCCTATATAAAGCCCCCGGATCAGAAAACCCGATACCAATTGACGAAACCCACGAAACCTGCCAGAGCCGCCGCCATCGCGAAGCCAAGATCTGGGGGACAGGATCTCCGTTCCGGCACCCTGCCGGAGCGGGGAAGTGCCCCCGGAAGGCTTCTCCATCGACACCGCTGCCATCTCCACCGCCATCTTCATCACCGCCGCTGCTCCCATGAGGAGGGAGTAGTTCTCCATCGAGGCTCGGGGCTGTACCGGTAGCTATGTGGTTCATCTCTCTCCTATGTGTGTCAATACAATAATCTCATGAGCTGCCCTACATGATTGAGATTCATATGATGATGCTTGTAATCTAGATGTCATTATGCTAGTCAAGTGGGTTTTACTTATGTGATCTCCGGAGACTCCTCGTCCCACGTGTGTAAAGGTGACAGTGTGTGCACCGTGTGGGTCTCTTAGGCTAGATTTCACAGAATACTTACTCATTGAATGGCATAGTGAGGTGTTTATTTATATCTCTTTAAGATTGCAGCATGTTGTATCACAATTTATCCATGTGCTACTCTAGTGATTTGTTATTAAAGTAGTTTATTCCTCCTGCATGTGTGCAAAGGTGACAGTGCGTGCACCGTGTTAGTACTTGGTTTATGCTATGATCATGATCTCTTGTAGATTATGGAGTTAACTATTGCTATGATAATATTGATGTGATCTATTCCTCCTACATATGCATGAAGGTGACGAGTGTGCATGCTATGCTAGTACTTGGTTTAGTAGCGTTGATCTATCTTACACTAAAGGTTACTTAAACATGAGCATTATTGTGGAGCTTGTTAACTCCGGCATTGAGGGTTCGTGTAATCCTACGCAATGTGTTCATCATCCAACAAAAGTGTAGAGTATGCATTTATCTGTTCGTTATGTGATCGATGTTGAGAGTGTCCACTAGTGAAAGTCTATTCCCTAGGCCTTGTTCCTAAATACCGCTGAGTTACTATCGCTTGTTTACTACTCGCTGCGTTACTACTCGCTGAGTTACTACTTGCTCGTTCATCGTTTTTCATGCGTTACTACTCGCTGCAATACCACCACCATCAACTACACGCCAAGCACTTTTCCGGCACCGTTGCTACTGCTCATACTTATTTATACCACCTGTATTTCACTATCTCTTCGCCGAACTAGTGCACCTATTTGGTGTGTTGGGGACACAAGAGACTTCTTGCTTTGTGGTTGCAGGGTTGCATGAGAGGGATATCTTTGACCTCTTCCTCCCTGAGTTCGATAAACCTTGGGTATCCACTTAAGGGAAACTTGCTGCTGTTCTACAAACCTCTGCTCTTGGAGGCCCAACCCTGTCTACAGGAAAGGAGGGGGAACGTAGACATCAAGCACTTTTCTGGCGCCGTTGCCGGGGAGGAAAGGTAAAAGGCTCTCATACTCCGGTCCCAGGTAAAGTAATTTTCTGGCGCCGTTGTGTGTGTGCTCAAAGCTATTTCCTTTAGATCCTGCAATTGCATCTTGTTGTTTCTTGTTTACACTAGTTGGCATAATGTACAAGAGTGAGCTTCTTATTCTATTTCCTGATTTAAAACATGGATTGTTTGATGCGAAAATTAAAAAACCTATGAAATCTTGTTTGCATGCTGGTAGTAATATTAGTATGAACGCTTTGAACACCATTGTTGACAATAATATAGAAAGTTCTAAGCTTGGGGAAGCTGGTTTTCATGATATTTTTAGTCCCCCAAGCATTGAGGAGAAAATTTTCTTTGATGATACTTTGCCTCCTATTTATGATGATTATAATGATAGTGGTCTTTTGGTGCCACCTACTATGGAGAGTGAATTTGATTATGATTACAATATGCCTCCTACACTTGATGAGAATAATAATGATAGCTACTTTGTTGAATTTGCTCCCACTACAACTAATAAAACCGATTATGCTTATGTTGGGAGTAGTAATAATTTTGTGCATGAGACTCATGATAAGAATGTTTCATTTGATAGTTATATTGTTGAGTTTGCTCATGTTGCTACTGAAAGTTATTATGAGAGGGGAAAATATGGTTGTAGGAATTTTCATGTTACTAAAATGCCTCTCTATGTGCTGAAATTTTTGAAGCTACACTTGTTTTATCTTCCTATGCTTGTTACTTTGCTCCTCATGAACTTGTTTATTTACAAGATTCCTATGCATAGGAAGCATGTTAGACTTAAATGTGTTTTGAATTTGCCTCTTGATGCTCTCTTTTGCTTCAAATACTATTTCTTGCGAGTGCATCATTAAAACTGCTGAGCCCATCTTAATGGCTATAAAGAAAGCAACTTCTTGGGAGATAACCCATGTGTTATTTTGCTACAGTACTTTGTTTTATATTTGTGTCTTGGAAGTTGTTTACTACTGTAGCAACCTCTCCTTATCTTAGTTTTATGTTTTGTTGTGCCAAGTAAAGTCTTTGATAGAAAAGTAAGTACTAGATTTGGATTACTGCGCAGTTCCAGATTTCTTTGCTGTCACGAATCTGAGCCCACTGCCCTGCAGGAAGCTCAGAAAATTATGCCAATTTACGTGCATGATCCACAGATATGTACGCAACTTTCATTCAATTTGAGCATTTTCATTTGAGCAAGTCTGGTGCCATTTTAAAATTCGTCAATACGAACTGTTCTGTTTTGACAGATTCTGCCTTTTATTTCGCATTGCCTCTTTCGCTATGTTGGATGAATTTCTTTGATCCGTTAATGTCCAGTAGCATTATGCAATGTCCAGAAGTGTTAAGAATGATTGTGTCACCTCTGAATATGTCAATTTATATTGTGCACTAACCCTCTAATGAGTTGTTTCGAGTTTGGTGTGGAGGAAGTTTTCAAGGGTCAAGAGAGGAGGATGATATACTATGATCAAGGAGAGTGAAAAGTCTAAGCTTGGGGATGCCCCGATGGTTCATCCCTGCATATATCAAGAAGACCCAAGCGTCTAAGCTTGGGGATGCCCAAGGCATCCCCTTCTTCATCGACAACATTATCAGGTTCCTCCCCTGAAACTATATTTTTATTCGGCCACATCTTATGTGCTTTACTTGGAGCGTCTGTGTGCTTTTGTTTTTGTTTTTGTTTGAATAAATTGGATTACATCATGCTTGTGTGGGAGAGAGACACGCTCCTCTGGTTCATATGAACACATGTGTTCTTAGCTTTTTAATTTTCATGGCGAAGTTTCCTCTTCGTTAAATTGTTATATGGTTGGAATTGGAAAATGATACATGTAGTAATTGCTATAAATGTCTTGGGTAATGTGATACTTGGAAATTGTTGTGCTCATGTTTAAGCTCTTGCATCATATACTTTGCACCCATTAGTGAAGAAATACATAGAGCATGCTAAAATTTGGTTTGCATATTTGGTTTCTCTAAGGTCTAGATAATTTCTAGTATTGAGTTTGAACAACAAGGAAGACGGTGTAGAGTCTTATAATGTTTTCAATATGTCTTTTATGTGAGTTTTGCTGTACCGTTCATCCTTGTGTTTGTTTCTAACAAGCCTTGCTAGCCTAAACCTTGTATCGAGAGGGAATACTTCTAATGCATCCAAAATACTTGAGCCAACCACTATGCCATTTGTGTCCACCATACCTACCTACTACATGGTATTTTCCAGCCATTCCAAAGTAAATTGCTTGAGTGCTACCTTTAAAATTCCATCATTCACCTTTGCAATATATAGCTCATGGGACAAGTAGCTTAAAAACTATTGTGGTATTGAATATGTAATTATGCACTTTATCTCTTATTAAGTTGCTCGTTGTGCGATAACCATGTTTACTGGGGAACGCCATCAACTCATTGTTGAATTTCATGTGAGTTGCTATGCATGTTCGTCTTGTCCGAAGTAAGGGCGATCTACACTGAGTTGAATGGTTTGAGCATGCATATTGTGAGAGAAGAACATTGGGCCGCTAACTAAAGCCATGTTCCATGGTGGAAGTTTCAGTTTTGGACAAACATCCTCAAATCTCTAATGAGAAAAGAATTAATTGTTGTTGAATGCTTAAAGCATTAAAAGAGGAGTCCATTATCTCGTTGTCTATGTTGTCCCGGTATGGATGTCTAAGTTGAGAATAATCAAAAGCGAGAAATCCAAATGCGAGCTTTCTCCTTAGACCTTTGTACAGGCGGCATAGAGGTACCCCTTTGTGAAACTTGGTTAAAGCATATGTATTGCGGTGATAATCCAGGTAGTCCAAGCTAATTAGGACAAGGTGCGAGCACTATTAGTACACTATGCATGAGGCTTGCAACTTATAAGATATAATTTACATGATGCATATGCTTTATTACTACCGTTGACAAAATTGTTTCATGTTTTCAAAATCAAAGCTCTAGCACAAATATAGCAATCGATGCATTTCCTCTATGAGGACCATTCTTTTACTTTCAATGTTGAGTCAGTTCACCTATTTCTCTCCACCTCAAGAAGCAAACACTTGTGTGAACTGTGCATTGATTCTTACATACTTGCTTATTGCACTTATTATATTACTCTATGTTGACAATATCCATGAGATATATATGTTACAAGTTGAAAGCAACCGCTGAAACTTAATCTTCTTTTGTGTTGCTTCAATACCTTTACTTTGAATTATTGCTTTATGAGTTAACTCTTATGCAAGACTTATTGATGCTTGTCTTGAAGTGCTATTCATGAAAAGTCTTTGCTTTATGATTCACTTGTTTACTCATGTCATACACATTGTTTTGATCGCTGCATTCTCTACATATGCTTTACAAATAGTATGATCAAGTTTATGATGGCATGTCACTCCGGAAATTATCTTTGTTATCGTTTTACCTGCTCGGGACGAGCGGAACTAAGCTTGGGGATGCTGATACGTCTCCAACGTATCGATAATTTCTTGTGTTCCATGCCACATTATTGATGTTATCTACATGTTTTATGCACACTTTATGTCATATTCGTGCATTTTCCGGAACTAACCTATTAACAAGATGCCGAAGTGCCGGTTCTGTTTTCTCGCTGTTTTTGGTTTCGTAAATCCTAGTAACGAAATATTCTCGGAATCGGACGAAATCAACGCCAAAGTTCCTATTTTCATCGGAAGCATCCAGAACACCCGGGAAGGACCGGAGGGGGCCACGGGGCCACCAAACCCTAGGCTGGCGCGGCCGGAGGGGGGCCGCGCCGCCCTATGGTGTGGCCCCCCGTCAGCCCTCCTGCGCCGCCTCTTCGCCTATATAAAGCCCCTGGATCAGAAAACCCGATACCAATTGACGAAACCCACGAAACCTGCCGGAGCCGCCGCCATCGCGAAGCCAAGATCCGGGGACAGGATCTCTGTTCCGGCACCTGCCGGAGCGGGGAAGTGCCCCGGAAGGCTTCTCCATCGACACCGCTGCCATCTCCACCGCCATCTTCATCACCGCTGCTGCTCCCATGAGGAGGGAGTAGTTCTCCATCGAGGCTCGGGGCTGTACCGGTAGCTATGTGGTTCATCTCTCTCCTATGTGTGTCAATACAATAATCTCATGAGCTGCCCTACATGATTGAGATTCATATGATGATGCTTGTAATCTAGATGTCATTATGCTAGTCAAGTGGGTTTTACTTATGTGATCTCCGGAGACTCCTCGTCCCACGTGTGTAAAGGTGACGAGTGTGTGCACCGTGTGGGTCTCTTAGGCTAGATTTCACGGAATACTTACTCATTGAATGGCATAGTGAGGTGTTTATTTATATCTCTTTAAGATTGCAGCATGTTGTATCACAATTTATCCATGTGCTACTCTAGTGATTTGTTATTAAAGTAGTTTATTCCTCCTGCATGTGTGCAAAGGTGACAGTGCGTGCACCGTGTTAGTACTTGGTTTATGCTATGATCATGATCTCTTGTAGATTATGGAGTTAACTATTGCTATGATAATATTGATGTGATCTATTCCTCCTACATATGCATGAAGGTGACGAGTGTGCATGCTATGCTAGTACTTGGTTTAGTAGCGTTGATCTATCTTACACTAAAGGTTACTTAAACATGAGCATTATTGTGGAGCTTGTTAACTCCGGCATTGAGGGTTCGTGTAATCCTACGCAATGTGTTCATCATCCAACAAAAGTGTAGAGTATGCATTTATCTCGTTCGTTATGTGATCGATGTTGAGAGTGTCCACTAGTGAAAGTCTATTCCCTAGGCCTTGTTCCTAAATACTCGCTGAGTTACTACCGCTTGTTTACTACTCGCTGCGTTACTACTCGCTGAGTTACTACTGCTCTGTTCATTGTTTTACTGCGTTACTACTGCTGCAATACCACCACCATCAACTACACGCCAAGCACTTTTCCGGCACCGTTGCTACTTGCTCATACTTATTTATACCACCTGTATTTCACTATCTCTTCGCCGAACTAGTGCACCTATTTGGTGTGTTGGGGACACAAGAGACTTCTTGCTTTGTGGTTGCAGGGTTGCATGAGAGGGATATCTTTGACCTCTTCCTCCCTGAGTTCGATAAACCTTGGGTATCCACTTAAGGGAAACTTGCTGCTGTTCTACAAACCTCTGCTCTTGGAGGCCCAACACTGTCTACAGGAAAGGAGGGGGAACGTAGACATCAGCAGACTACATCTTTTCTCGAACTCCATGGTGATCTCAATAGATATAATTGTATATATCCCTTGTCCAGATTCTTCCTGGAGTCCATTAGGGTTTGTCTCTAAGCATTAGTTTCTTACTCCAGTTCTATGATTTTTCTGTGGAATCTAATAATACTTGTCTCAGAACCATGGCTTCTAACTTTAATTCATTGATGTCTTCCAACTATTATAATCTTGTTTCCTATCTCATTGAAGATTCAATGATTGGGACTTCTTCTTGTCCTGGCAGTCTTTATTGAGGACTAATTGGATAACATTCTCCTATTTGATAAAATAGGTCTTTGTTTTTCCCTTACTACCAAAACTGCAATAATGGTACTTGGTAAGGTACTTACCATGGAAATGATCATGATGGTTTATTCCTCTAAGAATGAGTTAGACTCATTTAGTCCATCCAGTCATGGTTTATAGTTGATACTTATAACTATTTTGTGTTCTTTAGGTTCCATGAAAGGAATCTTTCAAATAGACTTTAGTTTTGGTATGGTCAATCTACTTCAGTCTTTGGCCTTCTTGAGCTGTATCTGGTCTATGGTATTTTCTTCGTCCAGCTCCTTTATTCTTGACTTACTTGAGCTTTCTTACTTCCGGGTAAATACTACTCATTTTCTCAAGTTATTATCCACTTCTTACATCCTTGAAGTATGAATCTCGGCTTCTGGTCTGACATCCTTCTGAAAGTAGTGTTCAATAATCTTATGAAAATAAGTTCGAACTTCCTCTCAGTTCAGACCTTCTTCAACTATCTTGCTCAAAATATTGAGTTATTGTACATCCAACTCAATATTTACTCTACCCCTTAGAGTTTTCTTATGGTCTTCAACTCCTTTTCTTCCAACTATTGAACTGATGATTAGAATATTGGTATAAGTCTAGTTTACAATTTATATTCCTCTATGGTTTTACGAAGAATCTTTGTGGTGTATCCACTCAATTGTGGACATCCAATGTGAATCCTTCGACTAAATGATTATAGGTCATTGTTATTTAACTGACAAAATTTTATTTGTTCACAAACTTTTGTTACAAATAATTAAATCGTGGACTATTAGTAATACTAACTGATACCAGCTGTGGTTATTATACCAACTGTGACTATTTGATATCTAAAAATGGATTTTATTATAGGTTCTGATCAACTGGACGAGACATCTTCTACTTTATCCCGCAGTATTGATATTATACCAATTGTGGTCTTCTGATATCGACTATGGTCTTCTTATGTCTGCTATGATTTCATAGGTCATCTTCCTTCTGTCAGGGTTTATTTTGCAAGAAAACCACTAGCTGACACTATGAATATAGTATCCTAAGTGATTTCCCATGCATTCCCTCTTCCATAATGACTATGGATCTGCTTCAGCTTCACCATAATCATTATATTTCTCACCTTCATGCTTCTTTCGTACAAAAGTACTCCTCTGTTGAGGTAAGCATGAGTTTCTGATTGTACTTCATTCAGAGTATTGTGGTTACATCCCACAACTTTACTTTCCTTTTCTGATGAACCTTCATCTTGTCTTCAGAATCTTCAGAATTCGTCACTTCCTCACACGAATACCATTACCCACTAGATCTATAACATCAAGTAAGAACTTGATATAGCAACATGCATTTGCATACCAAAGTCAAACTTCATGTATGGATCTAGTCAAACAATGAAAATTCAATAAGATCCAAGAAGATTCAGCTTTGTGCTTATAATACACATCATCATAAGCCTGAATATGATTGTTGAGTAAGACATCTCGAAACATCAAGCTCTGATGTGTAGTACATAACACCACATAATATAGGTTTATATCGTGATACTTAGCACGAATATAGGGAATTCTACTATTTGTCTCAACCTTTACCTTAATTGCACATTTGCAATGAGATAAACTTGAAACAAAGTGGTCTAGGATAGTTAAGGTTAACCTAATTTTCTTTGGAAGTACTACTTGACTTCTATTTTGTTGAGGACTACTTCAATGATATGTCTAGTTCTAACATCACTATTCTAGACACATAACTATTGGAATATAGCTCCTATACTTCCAAGTTATTGTATCGTAAGGCTATGGACCTAATGTTCTTGACACAGTTCCTATGGTTTTTAGAACATAATTCTTGCACTATTGTTTAGCACTTGGCTTCTTATTGTACTCCTCCTAAATGTTTATGATGTTCTATTCCATCACATAACGATTCTCAGGTGAATCATATATGATTACTACCTCTAATCTGTAAGTAGACATGTTTTATTTCTATCCCTCTTCCTTACTTCCCATGATTGACTCATCATGGTCTATACTACCTTATATCACTTATTTTTATTACTTACTATCAGTTGTTTCACAAGTTTGGATAATTTTACTTACTCATTACTTAACTTGGTTTACATCTTCTATTAGGATATCTTAATTATCTTCATCAATTGATATCACTTCTATTACAGTGTCCGGATAACTCTTACTTAACTATAACGGGTGTTGGTACACATCTTCCAATAGGATATCTTCCTTATGGTTGTATCCTCTCTTTGGACTACCATGTATTGTATACCAAGCTGTGGTCTACTCATAATTATTTTAGGGTCTTAAGAGTATCCTACATAATTTGAGATTAGCTAGCTAACATTACTTAGGAAATATAGGTAAGAAATGTTGACTCAAGTGTGTCAGGATTATTCTCAAGTGAATATCCATCTCAAGTCATAAGAAGTATTTGGTTTAATCTAAGACAACTTCCTATAGACACTACCAATCCTATAGGTCTCCTTTAGAGGGTTTTAATCCTAAGGTCAAAGCATTTGCTCTGATACCAACTGTGGTGACCCGGCATACCACTGCATGGTGTAGTATGCAAGTCTGATACAACACCAATGAAACACCGTTCCACTAGTATTATATCGCTCAGAGTGGTACAACAGAAACATATGCGGGTCCAAGGCATGTCTATAGAATTACAACTTTGACTCTATTACATAAGATCAACACAGCCTCCTACTTTACAATGAGGTAAATCTGCAAATAAACTCCAAAAGAACGACTCGTAGTCTAATCCTGTCACGAACTCTATTTGTAGAGTATTTAGCTAGCTATAGAGGCTAAGAATAGATTCTAGCTAAATAGGAGCTAGGTTTAGGAAGCTAGTTCACTTCTACGGCTAAACTAGGTTTCCTCCTTGTGGGATGTGGTATCTGACTCCTCTGACAGGGTCTTGTCTCTTGAAGTAGTTGTTGACTCCTCGGCCTTCGAGTTGCACTGTGGATCCTCCTTCGATGCCTCCATATCTAAGCGGGGATTTAAGAGTGGGATGAGTACGAGCGTACTCAACAAGTTCATTATAGGAAAGAGGTGTTTAATGCACTAGCTACAACATTAGACCAGAAAGTCTAATACCAATGCAAGTTTTCATAACCATTTCTTCAAAAGGTTGCTTTTATTCGGAAGAACTATGTCCGTCGGCCTTCACCGGTTTACTAGAACTTCATGGAGCTCCTTTCCGGCAGCGTTCGCAGCTTCCATATCCCGGAACGAGGAGTGACAGTCACGGTTCTTTACGATCCGCAGAGGTGTGTTGCTTTACCCATAAGAGATCTTAACCTTGGTGCCAACCAAGCTGCAGGCTTGTCCACACTTCCTATGGTGTGAGGCCCGGTATAAGGTCTAGCCAATCATGTTCTTCCGCTACCTCGAACACCCACCCGTTGTTGCATGCCCCGACCCTGGGTCCACGCCGGTCCCATTATTCCCGTAATTTCAGGGTGGACCCCGACCACGACGACAGCTGCTCGGGCTCTACCATACACTCCTACGCCGGTAGCTGCAACCCATCATAGACCGCATTACCGTGGGGAATTAGAATGGGATCCCCACCCTCCGGTTGTTCCGCAAGACACAACCGCTACGGCAAGCAATGCTTTACCGTGGGGAATTAGAATGGGATCCCCACCCTCCGGTTGTTCCGCCGGATACAACCGCTACGGTAAGCGCATCCGTTGATGAACGAGAGGTGGAAACACTTTTGACTACTCCGTCCCACTCCGGATCTTATGGTTAACACGGGTATTACGGCACAAGAATCACTCGGCGACATTTGTTGTTTAATCCTAGATGGATATAAACTCGTGCAATGGAACCTCCACCATATCAACACAATCCATGGTTCCATTGCCCACCACATAGTCATATTCATAGTTATGAAAGTAGTGGTTTTGGTTTTTATGCAATAGTGATAACCATAGTACTTTGCAAGTAATTTGATAGAAATAATCAAATGACATGAGCAAGTGATGAACTTGCCTTTCTTGGCTGCAAGATTATGCAGACAAGGTCTTCGATACGCAATAACTCCAAATTCTGAAATAGCATCATCGTCCGGTAAGGACGATGTTTAAAAGATTGGCAAGGATGCAATAATGCATAAGTATGAGATGCAAGCGCTCTAAGTGTGATCTAACCCCGATGATTTAGGATTAGTGAGTGGTACTGATTAGTTCGGGTGTGTTGCACTTTTAGAATGATTCACACACAAGGTTCTTATTTAGGGTTGTGTTGTTTTAGAATCATAAACAAGTGGTAAAATGCATAGTAACAATTATACACACCAAGAATTAGTAGTTGGATAATATGTAAAGAGCAGTTGTCAATTTTAAGTCCTATAATGCATGGTTGATGATTATTTAGTATATAATTCAAAAGAATAACTTTTGAAGAACATGTTCTTTAATGAAGAACAAGTATGATAATTAGGTTTGTGGGGTTCCATGGTTTTCTATGTTTCTAATTGGTTTCTAGGGTAGGTAGTAGATGGATTACAACCTAGTTGGATTCATTAGCTATTAGGCTTGTATTGTTTAATTAAGCCTAAACATCTTAATTACCAATAGTTGCTATCAAGGTGGTATACCTTGTTGGTGATAGCCGGCTAGGGTTTATAGGTCCTTATAAGCAGGGTTGATGATGATTCCTTATTTTCTTCAAAAGAATAACTTTTGAAGAACATACTTCTTAAATAATAAGAAGTATTACAATTAGGGTTAGGTTGGCTAGGGTTTGCTTAATGGATTCACTAAGTAAGGAATAATTGGTTCCTAAGTAAGATGGTTCATAATTATGAACTACTTGTAGGTTCAGTGGACTATGGCTATTTAATGGTAGATATTGTGTATAGATACTATTGGAGTTCATCACAATGGTGTGATGCTAAGCATGGAAGAGTAAAGATAAGATCCTTGGTAATAAGAATTAGGTTTGATTTAATGAACACATGGGATGCTAATTAGTAGTGAGAGGGTTCCCATATTTTATGTGGATTTGAACTAGTATTTAGTTGCTAAATATGAATCTATGTTTATTGGTGAGGTAACATGATCACATGCTACTTAGGTTTAAATTTGGGAACAATTTAGGGTTCATAAGAAGTAATGGATCTAGGGTCTAGATGGCATTAGGGTTTTAGGAGTACACATGAAATGATGAGGTTATCACTTTGTTTTTATGGAACTAGGGTTTCCTAATTACCCTATAATTATTGGATTAATAACTTCATTAATAAAGTTGAAGTTATTAATAATTTAGAAATAAAAATAATATTTAATTTGGCATTTTATTATTTTTAATTAATTAATAGTAAAGGTAATTATTAATTTGGGTTTTAAATCCTCCTAATAAGAATTTAATAAGTTAATAGAAAAGGAAAATTAATTTTTATTGTTTTCCTTATTTACTTACTGGTTTTTTATTTAATTTTGAAATTTTTACTAATTATTGAATTTTAATTCAATTTAGAATTAGAATTAAATGCTTAAATAACAAGTATTAAATAATTGAATTTTTATTAAAAATAAAAATTTCCTTTTATATTTTTATTGGGTAGAGTTTACTTTTCTATGAATTTTGATGTATCATTTATATTTTTCTGAGCTATTTTGAATTTTATATGAATTTGTAAAGTTACAGCAATAATTGAATTTGAAATAAAACTGAAATAGCTAAAGCTACCCGGGTTTTTTTACCCACGAAGACACTGACCAGTGGGCCAGAGTTGACGTCAGGGCCACCGTGGCACGACGTGGCAGCCTGGTACCTCACCGGCGGCCAGTGGTGGTGGACGCCGGCGATTCTGCGTTCCGCGCGGGGCGTGCGTGTGCTTGGTTGGAAAGAGGACGCCGAGGCGAACCTAGTGGTGGCGGCGCCGCTCCGGTATGGTCACCGGAGCGTGCCCGGCGGCGAGGAATGGCGGCGATATATACGGGGTACTCGATACGGCGAAGCTACGGCGTGCAATCGAGCTCAGCGAGCATGCTTCGGGGAGGTCAGTGGCTCACCAGAGGCACAACGCGCTTGTCGGCGAGGCAAGGGATGGTCGGCATCGCCGGAATTCGTCATTCCCGGCGTTGGGGAAGACGAGCTCAACGGCGTCGATTTCGAGCGCGATAGCTCAATTCCTTAGGCAGGTTGGGCAAGTCGAGGACGGCGAACGCGATGGCATCCACGGCGAGGCCTAGGGAGGTCTCCATCGCCGGCGGTAATGGTGACCTGCGGAACCAGGGTTTCGGGTATGGGGAAAAATTGGGGCAGAGAGGAAGAACTTTGGGGCTAGGGTTTCGCCGCGGTATTTATACGGAGTTGGAGGGTGCCTCGTCACGTCGCCGAGCGAGGAGAGGACGCCAGCGCGAGGGAGAAGGTAGGCACGCCGTCGTGCTGTCCTCCAGGCACGATGGAGAGGATGAGGATGAACTCGTCCTCGATATTTTGGACGAAGGGGTACGGGCTGGGGTTTGGGTCGTGCTGGGCCTGAGGTTGCTGGGCTGCTCTGCAGGCTTCTGCTGGACTGCGTCGGCCAGGTAAGCTTCTACTCCATTTTTTTTCTCTGTCTTCTTTTTCTCCTTATTTTCTGTTTTTGAATTTCTGTTTTTAATTCAATTTTGATTGTTTTTTCTGTTTTGCAGGTATTTCTTATTTGAATAATACAAGGAATAGCCCAAGATTCTACAAATACTTTGGTTATGTATTAGAAAAATTAATATGGGTTCTATAACATTGGTTTGATTGTTATTTTTGGGATTTGAATTCAAATATCCATATGGGCATGAATTTGAATATTATTTTGAAGAATGTTAAATTGTTTTACATATGATAGTTTTCTTACTTAGTGATATATAGAATTTTGTTGGTATTACTTGGCAAGAAACATTCTCAAGGTAATACTTATTAATGAATTTTAATGAGGGAGTGACTTAATGACATGAGTTCATGTGCTAAAATATATCTAAGGACTTGACCTCTTATTTGGGAATGTTGTCACTTGCACATAATTTTATGTGAGCACTTGCTTGGTAAGGTTTTGTAGTTTTTATTATAACCATGTTTCAAAGGTAGCACTAGGATTATATTTAAATAGCACCTTGAAGTACTTAGAGTAGGTATTACTCTCCTCATAGTTGGTTCTTGGTTATTAAGTCAAATGGTTTACATGAGTGGTTATTCACCTCACATGGGATTTTAATTATGGAGCTTAGCATTAGATGTTTCTTATGTTTTATAATTGAAACATTGGATTTAATTAATGAACCATTAGGGTTCTAATGATATTTACCTAGTGGCAATTGGTTTGAATCTCAACTATGGCATGGTTTATATTATGATCACCATAGTGATACATAAACTAATATTGGGATTTAATTATAGGTTGTAGAGATGAGGGGACACCATATTGCATTTGCTAGGGTTTAGTCTCCCCTAACCATGGTAATATGGTTACTTGCTTCATATCTTATGTGCTTCTCTAATCACTAAGGATTTGAGAATTAACTCTATCTTATTCCATTGGACTTCTATTGGAATCCTTAATTCATCATTGAAGTAACTAAATTGGTTATAGTTCTTTTTATAGTTAACTTTGGTCATATGGATGTATGGTTTCTCACCATATAAAGTATAGAGTTTAACTCTAAAATTTTCTTAGGTTCTTAAATCTATGGAATATAGATATGGTAGGATTCTACTTAAGAGCACCAAGTGATTCACAAATTAAGGTTGGAATATAAGCATATGGTTGCTTACTAGTGATCTCCCAGTAATTTCATGTGGGAATAAGATCTACTTATCCTATTAGGGTTTATTCTCAATACCTTAAGTTCTTAGGGTTTAGGATCATCACTGGATTAATAATGATCAAGGTTTGGCTTCCTAAGGGTCTCTCATTAAATGGGGTTCTCACTTCCATGATCAAGTATTGTCTTGATCAGCTAAGGTATAGTACTTATACTTTACTTTCTTGGATGGGACTACTATGGTTGCCTCTAAAGTTTATATCCCAGGAGAATGCCCGAGATATTATGTTGGGGTTCTACTCAACAATGATGATATGATCACCTGGTCATAAGAATAGTTCTCTCACTCACATTCAAGTGTTGCCTCAACTAACTTGAGTGTAGCACCATAGCATGAGCTCTCTTTCATAGGAATAGTTATTCTAGGGTTTATGGTGTACTCACAACATCTCAATAGGTATCAAGTCTAAACTCCACTTGGCTATCTTGGTTGAATTAATCTCTTCCTTACTTTATCAATTAATGGATAAGGTATTATTCCATGTGATATTAAGTTATCTCACCACTCCAAGTGAAATGGTTTTCAACCTAATACTTTATTTCAAAGGTTGTCCTTTATTCTTAAATAGGTGGAGCTAGGGTTAGTATAAGTGGTCTCTCTCATATGGGAAAGACTTGAATAATATTCTAGTGTTCCTTTTGAAGATGATGTTGTGATCATATGGATATTTATATCCAAGGTTTGCCTCAAGGTTTGCCATTGCTTCTCTAATAAATACTATAGAACTCTCTCATCTCTCAAGGTTTGATATGTATTAACTTGGAATAGAGAAGAATCTCTATTCCAGGGGTGGATCTTCTTGTTATAATTCCAATGTTGAAGTGGAATGAATACCATGAGGTTTCATGGTAAGTTCATAGATAGTTTAAGACATGGAGAAGATAAGTGAAGAATGGTTTCTCCATTTTACTCGTTACTTGATTTGCAATTGAAGTGATGTTCATATGCTATGACAAGGATTACCATATTATAATCTTTTATAAGATCAAGCAATTGATCATTGAGTAAGGTGTTGTTGTGTTGATTATTAGTTCCATTTGATCTAACCCCTTAGATCAAATCAACTCTGCCCAAAACAAGATTTTAGCAAAGTCACATTGAGGTTTATAACGCTTGACTTGATGAGCTACTTCAATTCCACCAAGGTCAAGTGAAACTTCGATTCATCGTGATCTGTTTTACTTTAAAGCGCGAAAATTCCCCAGATTTTCTATGCATGTATGCAATGTACACACCTGTTTCCTCTATTTTTTATAACCCCAAATGCTGGGATATTACACTGGGCCTCTTGGCCTGGCCGGTTGGGGAGGTCTGCCCCCTTTTTTTATTCTTTAAAACAGTTTTCTTTTTTTTTCTGGTTGTTTTAAAGCCATTTAAAAAAATAGTTTTAGGACCACAAAAATACCAGAAAATTATAGTTTTAGTTTGGGGATAAAGAAGGAATAATTTTGGCAACAAAATAATGTTTTAATAAAATAATTTTGTGATGCTAAAAATATGCAAGATGCCATGATGACTTAGGAACGACACGGAAAAACGAGCGGCGAACAAAAACTAATCTATGGGGTTTTTCCGGGTCGTTACAAATTAGCAAGACTTCTTCAAGCAAGCACAATCAAGAAAAGCGTTCCATCTTGCTGCGTTCAAGATCTTCATCATCTAGCTCAAGTAGAATGCGCAAGGTTAAGGTTTTCTCTTGGTAGGATTTCTCTCTTACCGGTCTCGTGGTTTAGTTGGGAGTGTGGTTTATAGGTTAGTTGTCGTTCTATCAAGATGCTCTCGAGTAAGTAACTTCATCGTATCATTTGGGGTGAGCTCAAACCTTTCCATCCTTGCATCATATTTCTTGGTTGTTATTTGGATCTTATCCATGTGGTGCTTTAGATCTAGTTGTTATTTTCATGACAAGCTCCATTTCATCGAAAACGGATTCTACATGAAATACTTGTTTCGTTTTTGATATTGGAGTTTTATCGGTTCTCCATGTTAATAGGTTTCACTCTAAAATTCATAGAAAAATCTCCCCTACTTGTTTCCATATTTTTGGGAGTAGCTCTTGTCGTACTCTTTCCAACAAAATTGGTTTCATGTCATTCGGAGTTCCCAAACTCAAGTTATTGCAGTTTTGGTTTCAACAGTTTTTGGAGTTTCCAGACCGGAGACTCCGGTGTGCCTAGACCGGAGACTCCGGCCCCCGAGGCCGAAGACTCCGGGAAACAATCCGGTCCCCGTGCGCCTCACATTCTGTATAGGGGTCCGGAGACTTTTTGGCCAGGCCGGGGACTTTGGTCCGGAGACTCCGGTCCTTGTATTTTCCAGGTCGACTTGAGCCTGAGACTCCGGTCTTAGTGATTCGAAAAATGCAAGGACCGAAGACCGCGACATCGTCTTCCTCCTTGCCTTCATCTCTGACCAAGCCATCCCCCACCTCAACCGCCAGCCGTGTCGCCTGCTGTCGCCACCCGCGACTGGCATCGCCGCCCCATCCTCAATGATCACATCCCACATATGGTCCGCCCCGTCCCCGACCTCCCTCTGAACCCCGCCCCTTCTTTGGCTCCGGCGACCCCTGGCACCCCCAGAACCCCTAAGTTCTGCCGCCGGCGAGCTTCCGCACCCCCCAGACCCCTAAGCTCCCGCACCTTCACCCTAAGTCCCTAACCCTAAGTTCCAGGCCTCAACTCGTCGGGCGACTCCGCGGCTAGCCGCGTCGTCCCTGTCTCCAATGAGGTCTCAGTCTCCGGTGAGTTTGGCCGCGCGGTCCTCTTCTCTGTCTTCTTCGTGAAGACTGCCGCATGAAGAGAAATGGGCTCGGCCCATAAGCAGCGATAGGGAGGGAGAGGGGTTGTGAGGATTGTTGACGCGCTAGGCGTCAAATAGGAATTGCATGCAAGCGATGAAGTGATATGCTATGAGCTCCTAGCCCATGAAGCTACGGCACTCGTCTCAATTAAAGGGCCCTGACACAGGCCCAAGAGCCGCAAGCACTCATTCGTGAGTCGTGGCGGCGCACATGGCGACGGCGACGTCGCACCCTTCCAAGAGGCGAACTGGCGGCGGCGAAGAACCGTCTGGCGACCGAGCCGATTTCATCAGCAACCTCCCCGACGCGGTCCTCGGCACCATCGTGTCCCTCCTCCCCACCAAGGATGGCTGCCGCACGCAGGCTCTCTCCCGCCGGTGGCGCCCCATCTGGCGGTCGGCGCCTCTCAACCTCGAGGCCGACCGCGGCTTCTCCGAGCAAGTCGTCTCCAAGATCCTCTCGGGCCACCTCGGCCCTGCCCGCCGTATCTCCCTAACCAGAATCCGGCGCCTCCCCCACCGCTACCAAGCTGACGACGACAGTAGCAATGGCTGGCTCACACCCAATCTCCAAGAGCTCGAGCTCGTCCACAGATTCGATTGCCGCCGCAACTCGCTGCCTCCCTCAGTGTTCCACCTCGCGCCCGCGCTCCGTGTGGCCAGGTTTGGCCTCTGCCATCTGCCGCCCAACTTGGCAGTGGATTTTCCGCACCTCAAGCAACTCACCCTGCACATGGTCAGCTTGACAGAGGAGACTCTTAGCGGCGTGCTCTCCGGCAGCCCTGCACTAGAGAGCCTTCTGCTGGACCAGAATGTAGGCGTTTCCAGCCTCCGCATCAGCTCCCCAACCCTCAGGAGCATCGGCTTTTGTGCTCTTTGGAACAGGCAGGTAGTCGATGGCATTATCAATGTCCAAGAGATGGTAATTGAGGACGCTCCTTGCCTCGAGAGACTTCTACCACTCAATCCAGACTATGGTCCGGCGACCATCCGGGTAATCAGGGCTCCTAAACTGAAGATATTGGGTTCGCTGAGTTGCGGCATATTACAGCTCCAACTTAGAACAACAGTATTTAAGGTAAGTTATAGAATCAATTTACTTGTCGCCGTATGAGAAATCGAGGCTATTATTTCTTATATGCATTTGTTTATTTTTCTCTCGTAGGAAATGGTTGCCGTCAGCTTGACAACCATAATGCGCACCGTGAAGGTGTTGGTTCTTGATAATTTTGGCCCTGGTCTAAATGCAGCTCTTGACTTTCTCAAGTGCTTCCCCTGCTTGGAGCGGTTGTACGTTGTTGTGAGTATTCAATTATTCATATCTGCTTAGCTTCTTAAAATTCCAAAATACGTTGTTGTGAGTACTATAAATTAGCTAGCTAATATTCTATATCACTGATTCTAGAACGAAATCTATATAACTCTTAATACTCACCCTGCAATTGTCTTTATATTGTTTCTTATTTCTGTCTCCAGTTAGAATTATGGAGAGTGAGGATGGATATGAAGCATGCCTCACTAAGTTATTGTCCAATTGAATGCCTTGAGCTACATCTGAAAAAAGTTGCGTTGAAGGTCTACTATGGTGAGGGTCCAGAGGTTGACTTTGCCAGGTTCTTTGTTTTGAATGCGAAAGTGCTAGAGAAAATGGAATTTGGACTCGTAGGTGGCCATGACGACAAATGGTGGGGTAATAAGTACAAGCAGCTCCTAGTGGAATATCGAGCTTCTCGCGCTGCTCGATTTGAATTCAAAAGTTTTTCTACGAGTACTTCCCAGGACAACAAGGAGTGTACCCATGATCTGTCGCTAGCTGATCCATTTGATGCCTCCTTCTTGGATGGATATGTTACCCTTTGAGACAGTATCCGTGACTCATGTTCAGAGCATGAATATCTTTTATCAGGTGCTCTCGCCCTTTTGATGCACTATCTCTAGAATATGGTCTACTTCATGCAGCAACATAATAGAAGGTTTTGCGTCTCACTCGGAAGCATATATGTAGAGTGATGCGTCTAACCACAAGCTTTGAAAATCAAGAACTTCCGAATTGTATATAATGGTTATGTATAGAAGATGTAGAACGGGTTTTCCGTGTAGTTTAACTTCTGTTCTGCTGCACTTGGATGCAATGTACTATGCTTAATTGGCATTACGAATTTAATTGGTGTTGGTTGTTCTGAATGCAATCTACTTCTGTTCTGCTACACTTGGATGCAACCTACTAGATTTTATTACATGCTGTTATATTTGTTTTTTGTTTTTGTTTTTTTCTTGCACTTTGAGATGTTTGATACTCTATTCGGTACATATTTGTAGATAAGAATAAACTCATTGCCAAAATGCAATATCGGGAAGCTTGTTTGGCAATGTTTCTCCACCACCTATTTGCTCCCACAAAATTGTAATTTTCTTTGACTCATCATCCTTGTGGAATGATTGCCCGTAGCAAGGTCATGGAAATTGTCAGTGCTGTAAATCACTTTTCTCTCAATGTGACGAAACCTTCTTCACGGGGATGTGGCTAGAATAAAGAATTAGTGCCGATTCTACACTTCCTCATCCCAGGCATGTCCACATACACTCCCAGTCAATACAAATAAGAAGGAAGGCAGCCAATGAAAAATAATGCATACTGCATAGCTCCAATCTAAAACAGCACAATGGACATACATGTCTTATTTATGGAAAAATTATGCAAATGGTACTGTTAGCTTATCAAGAAAGAAGTGAGACATGTGTTTCCATCTTATAATGCTGTAGGAATGCAAAATTACAAATCTAGTTGCCTTATATAAAAGAAAGGTATGCTAGAACAAGAATCTGGGTACATAATTACAGAGTAAACTGATAAAATCATGCTTCCTGCTTGTTAAATGAAAATAGACTGCTGAGTTCGGTTTGCCAGACAGACCATACATTCAAATGATAGGAGAAATGTACTTTTCTTAAGTACTTATTATGTCATGCTATAGGAGATACTCGTTGTGCATGGAACACTACATAGAACTTGTCCGCCAAAAGAGAAATTTCTGAAATAATATATTACTGCTGACTGCTATGTTATCGCAGCTCAACATTTGTCATTTTTCCTTTTCCTTGCTTGTGCTTTCTGCCATTTTTTCTTCAGCACTAAACTGAATAGTGCATGAGAACACCTTGCTTGCTGAAAGATCATCATTGTGATATCTATTTCACCAGTTGGTGCATAGGTTATGCGTTATCTAATTTGCATCTGCAACATGGGAATCATATATATATATCAATTTTCTAGCTTAAAAAATAGCATGGTGTTCAATTATCCTCAGAACTACAGAGACAATGACAGCAAGGGTTTCAGCTCGAAGTAATTCTTCCCAACCTCGAGAGCACACAGTTTTTTTTTTTTTTGAAACGGGCAAAAAAACCTTTGCCTTATATTAATAAAGGAGAAGCAAACAGGGGGTGGCAAGAGCCATAAAAGAAAAAGAGAAGGTGGGAAAAGAAGAACCCGCCCCTAAGAGAGCACACAGTTTGCGATCTACTTCATGCAGCAA